>NW_006239186.1:11068-12325 GCF_000226075.1 Solanum tuberosum | reverse complement strand
ATCTCATCATTTTGAAATCTTCCGCAACTACACATCTTGGTGTTTAAGTTTACTATGTACTTCTTAGGTCCATCAACAACAGCATGCATATCAACAGTTGATGATTATTTTAATACAAATTTCATACAGCAAATATGTACATTTTTTTTATGAAAATACTTCATTAATGTCACACAAATTTATACAAAAATGTCAACAATAAGATTTTAAAATTAATACAACCTTAAAACACTTATCATACAATTCGTCAAAATTTCAAATAACTTTTTTTTTAGATTACTGGACTCGCTTTCATACAAATTTCATAGTTTCTTAATATATATTTCATACATATATCATTAAGACAACTTATTTCATAACAACTTTCAAACTCACTTAATACACATTTCATACAATAAGTAATCATACATTACAAATATCTATATCTCATCGTACCAAATAATTCATTTCTAACTCACTAATTACTTCAGAAATGACAACATCTAATATAACACACTAAAATTTATAATTTAATACCAACTTAAAACACTTGTTATACAATTCGTCAAAAATCCAAATAACTTTTTTTACATCTTACGAAACACATTTTCTTACAAATTTCTTTCCAATAATTCTATTAAATATTTGGATATACAATTACTTTATACTTTAAGAAGAAAAAAAAATACACAAAACAATCACAAAAACATAAAATCACTAATATTATACATTTCACAACAGTTAACAAGTAATGATATTATCTTAAACATAGAGACGATTTACAGTTTAATAAAAAAAATTCCATTTCAATGTAATTTAAAAACAAACACTAAACAATAATAAATACTAACCCGAATGATCCCATCTTCCACCATGTTTAATTATAATTGATACGTAATTGTCCATCTCAATAAAATAAATTTTTTTCAATGAGAAAATCCTTCAATTACTTGATTCTGGTAATTTTTTAGGCAGAAGAATTAAGAGAGAGAAACGTTGAAGAAAAAAATGATATGATCTGGTTTTTTATTTTATTTTAACTGATTTTGAGTGAATTAAGGATAAAAAATATTGTTAATTTGTTTGGATCCCTTATTTCATGCTAATCATTAATTATCCACAATAAGTTCAAATTAAATTACAGGCCACTTTTCTTTATTATTTTTAATTCCATTTTTTTAAACTTTCGTTTATCTTTTTATTTTTTTAAAAGATTTTTCCAATTAATAAAAACATTTCTTTTTTTTGTGAATTTGTTATAACCTGAAAATTTTAATG
>NW_006239186.1:8244-9725 GCF_000226075.1 Solanum tuberosum | reverse complement strand
AAACTAAAGCATATCTTCATTTAACAGATTTTTTTTAATGTGCGGGTAGTTTTGCTATTTATTTATTTAAAATGATTGATGCACGTTTTTTATTTTATTTTTTCTTTGTTACATTTTCTATTACTATAACCTATTTTAACATTTTTAACTTTTTTGTCCGTTGGTATTTTATTTTTATTTTTTTGTATTTTAAATAGTTTGTTTAAAATTTATTTATTTATATTTTATTTTTGTGGTGTTGACATGTGTCATTCTAATTCTAATTATTGACATGTGTCTATATTTATTTATTTAATTATTGATTATTAATTATTTAAAATAATTTAAAATACTGAAAATTTGTGGTGTTGACATGTGTCATTTTTTTCTTCTCTTTTTATACATAGATAGATATGTGCCCACGCGGACACGCTACTATTTATAATTATGCAATATTTATGATGTCCACGTGGGCACATATATACTTTTAAAATACACTATTAAATAGTGCAGGGGGATAAAAGGTCCTTTTCAAAGTTTGGTGTCGTTAAACAATTTCGATCAAAGTTCAGATATATTTCAGACTTTTTTCCCAAAATTCTATGAGCAAAATTCTAGTGAAGGAAAAAGAGTATTCATATCTTTAATACTCATTATGAGTACAATGTGTATTATACTCTTGTTGATTAAAACATCACTCAATTTCTTGTGATGATGTCAAATCTTGTATACTAGCTTCTCAAATGTTGATATTGATAGTGACTTTGTGATCGATTTATTCATGAAGAAGTTGCATTCTTGAACTCATCCAGATATATCATTTTCTGATTTCATAGATATGATGAGGCTTTGAGTTTAACCAAATACATTCTAAAAATCATTCTATTTGTGCCCTTGCTATTGCAATTATATTGCCGATTAAACTTGTTTATAGAAACAATCGTGGACACTTTCATTTGCAATTGATTTTTGTAGAACAAGTTTTTTTTTTTTTTGTATAACAAGATAATAATATTTATAACTTAATACTCTTGTAGAATAAGTTGATATAACTTCAGTGAGTTATGACTTTATGTAGATCAAATAACTTTCCTGCACTTTGCATTACCAACAATTCCTTGACAATTTTGATTAGAGATAACAAGTTCATATCAATATTTTATTGCATTCAAAATATTTTTAAATATAAGTAAACATATGTCTTTCCTACAAAAATATATTATTTCATAAATAGAAATAACAGAATACATAAGTACACTAAGACATGGTACTTTTAAATCATCATGAGATCAAAACTGATTTTTCTTAGGGTGTGTTTGGTATGAACAGAAAATGTTTTCCAATTTTCTCATGTTTGGTTGGATTAAATGTTTTGGAAAATGTTTTCCAAATCAACTCATTTTCCTCAAATTCAAGGAAAATGACTTCTCTTCAAAAATAAAAGAAAACATTTTCCAAAATTTTCCACCAATTTCAAATTACAACTTTTTTGTTGAAAAAAT
>NW_006239186.1:3203-6174 GCF_000226075.1 Solanum tuberosum | reverse complement strand
TTTCAATTTCAAAAATTATTTTCTACTCTAGTAAAAATAAAAGATATTTCTCAAAAATATTTTTTCATTCATAAATCAAACACTAAAAATCTTTTTCGGAAAATATTTTCTACTCATCAACCAAACATGAGAAAATAAGTCAAAAATCAACTTGTTTTCCAGGAAAACATTTTCTAGGAAAACATTTTCCATGGAAAACATTTTCCTTCATACCAAACACACCCTTAATGTTGAGTGATTTCACAAATATTGAGGGTACTTTATATTCAATGAAATTGCTTTAGTCTTTTAAATTCTTCAAGAATTTTATATAATTTTTATTGTCTAGCTAGACATCACAATCATTTACTATACATATTCAAGTTTTTTATTGAAATAAACCTCATTGCATATAGTGTAAGAGAATGCATCTATAAAATAATGCCGATTTTTGTGAAAAATCTTTGTGCCCCAAGGCACAGTTTGTACTTTATATCTTACAATATTTTGGCAGAATAATTTGTTGTATCCCACATTTGTATATATCTTAGTCTATAGACTAAGTCCATACCATCAATTTTCAAGTGAAATAAAATGTATTTGAATTGTGTATTTTATCTGAACAATCATTTATCTATCGACTCTATTTGACAGTTTTAAATTCAAGATTCTAGTTAGATATTACAATCAATCAATTCTATACGTATTCAAGTTTTTTTAATCTATTGCCAGATTGAAATTAACCTCATTGCATTTAGTATAAAAGAATGCATCTACAAGAGAACATGTGATTAGCTACCAATGTTAGCTTTGAATCTAAAATATAATATTAGCTATGAAATTGCTAGGAAATACGTATTTCCTAGCAAACGTTTTGACTTCAAAATCTAAGTAGATAATCGCTAGGGATAGTCCCTAGCTAAACTGTAGCTTTGCGATTCCTCTAGCTAATTAAGTCTAACGCTAAATATTTTCTGGAATATATTGGAGCAAAATTTTTGGAGGGAAAACAAATTATAACTCCCTCTCTTTTAGAAATTCCGTTCTTTTTTTTTTTTTTCAATTAAAACTCTTGTTTCTTCCTTTTCTCCTTTTCCAGTTAGAACTGCTTATATGAAGAAGTTATGCTATTGAATTGTGTTAAAATAGTTTTTCTTTCCTTCAACTTACTGAAGAAGTTTGCAGATGATTTGTGAATTGATTATGGTGATTTGTATATTAGGTTGAATTTTAGATGGTTTGTTCTCTACTCATCAGTTTGATTAAATACATTAGGAAAAAAAAATTTTGATTGTTAAATTATAAAAATGTGCATTGACAAATTATTTTGCGTCCAAGGAATCCCCATCTAGTCTTCAATTTCTCTATTATGCGTTTGATTCTATCTTATATAGTTCTTGTATGTGCTATACTACGATGTAGCCAAGTCTTTCAGTGACGTTCAATATTTCTTGAATCTCCTAGCCTCATGTCAGGCTTGCAAATTGGACTTCTTGAACAGTAACAAATAGTTGAGTATTTTTGGAAAATCTGATATGGATGCAACATCAAAAGTGAAGAGTCCGTGCAATTAAGGATTTAGGACAAAAGGGTTTCCTCAATCCAAACATAAACAACAATGGGAGCATATATCAAGGAGCATTGGAGTCGTGGCCTAACAATATTTAAGGTTAATTTCTTAGTGTATTTAAATTATTTATTATTGAATTACTGCTTCATTATAAAAATGTTTGATCAAATATCATAGAAATTTTTATTTTCTTGTGCTCATAGTATCCTTGTACTTCTTTAACTTGTTTCTTTATTGTATAGATTTTATGTAGTAATTATGTTATTTAACTTGTTTCTTTGCTGTATAGATTTTATGTAGTATTATGTTATTTAACTTGTTTCTTTGTATTATAGATTTTATGTAGTAATTATGTTAGTTAAAGTTATAACATCCGGCAATTTGAAATAACTATGAAGAGGCTTAGAATTGGAAATAATCATTTTTTTATTTTTTTTATAAGAATTTGAAAATCTGGAAAATTTGGTTAAGTTATCCGCTGAGTTAAGAAAGTCAGGCCAAGGGTTCGCTTGGGGCCAGCAATGGTCTTCGAGTGCCGGCCACGTCCAGGGTGTAGGCTCGAGGCGTGACAAAAGTAGGCCTTGGTAAGCATTTAGTGTTCATAATAAGGATGTAGAAAAGTTAACTAAATTAAAATTAATATGAGTTGCAGAATGAATGGTGCTGACTTTTGTTTTTAGATTTGGATTGACTTTCACTTGTGTTTGTCATTTCAAGGACTTAGGTTATGGTTCAATTTATTTAGGAGTAAATATTTATTGCCACTACATAAAATTTTTTATTTGCATCTCTGCTAAGCTTTATTTTGATGTGCTTTGGTTTTGGTGATATACTGATAATACTATGTTTTTACTTAAATAGAAGGAGTACTTGTTATTCTAGTCCTTATTCGGTAATTAGTAGGAACTAGGAGTGATAATAGTTATTTTCTTTATGGAATAAAACATAAACATGTCTTTACCTTGGCTTCATTTTGCGTCTATACCCTCCAATTTTGGTTGTGCACAAACAAACACTTAAACTTATATAGAGTTGAACAAGTAAACACATGCGTCTTACTTGGCGTCCTACGTAGCAATTCGCATCCTACACATCATCATACATGATGTCCTATGTGTATTATATCATGCAAGATGCGTTTACAAATTTATTCAATTTTATACAAGTTTAAGTGTTTACTTGTGCAGATAAAAAATTAAAGGGTGTAGATGCCACCTCAAGCTAAGTTAAAGGGCATATTATATATTGTGTCTTTCTTTAATATGTTTGAGAATATGCTATCCGACTAATTATATACTTCTGTCCAAAATTAAAAGAAGTTTCTCTATATGATGGGGTATGGAATGGTGCTGACTTTGTATTCTGGAGAGTTGTTGTTTAAAATGGAATGTTTGGCCAATAACATTCCCAAGGTATACCCAC
>NW_006239186.1:0-2834 GCF_000226075.1 Solanum tuberosum | reverse complement strand
TACCAATTTACTTGGTTCAAATTATTTGTCTCTTTACTTGTTATTTGATTTGTTTATTTATTCAAAATGACTAATTATCTTCTTTTTTTCAGAACACATTTATAAAAAACTTATTAAGGAGAAGGTTGATGGGATTTCTACACCAAGGGATGAATATGGTATTGAAGTAATATAAGGAGACATTAAATTTGAAGAAACATGCCAACAAGTGAAGCTGGAGACCTTAAATTGAAAGAAACATGTCAACAAATGGAGCTGGAGACGTTAAGTTGGAGGACAATGCCAACAAGGAGCTTAAGTTGATGTTTTTGAGCTTAAGTTGACATGGAGCTAATTTTTATGTTTTTAAACTTCAGATATGTTCAATATTATTTGTATACATGTTATTCATTTCTGAAGGACATACCATTTTGAAATGGTTGTGCAATTAAATGCATAAGTATAGTTAATGAATTAGTGTAATTTGAATGGATTCAATTATTTATTTCATGATATGTGAAATTTAAGTAATTTTCGTTGCTTCTAAAAGTAAGCTAGGGGTCATGAAAACATAACAAATCAAGCCAAGAAAAAGCTAGGATGTTTACACATTAGCTTGGAAAATGTCCAAGCAAAAGAGAGTTGTTTGCAATGAAGTTACCTAGGAATAATCCTAGCTATTATTTGCTTGGATATGTTGCCTAGCAAAATATTCTAGCTAAATTAGCTAGGCTAACAACGTTTTCCAAGCAAAATTTTAGCTAAGAGCGTATTAGCTATAAAAGCTTGCTACGGTCATTTTCCTAGAAAAAATTATGTTAGCTAGGAATTCTGTAAGTTAGCTAGGGATATAGTCTCTCGCTAATGACCTGATCTCTTGGATCTATAACATAATGTCGATTTTTTGTGAAAAATCTTTGTGCCTCAAGGCACAGTTTATACTTTATATCTTACAATATTTTTGCACAATAATTCGTTGTATCCCACACGTATATACCTTAGTTATAGACTAAATCCATACCATAAATTTTCCAAAGTGAAAGAAAATATACATGAATTGCGTATCTTATCTATCAATCATTTATCTGTCAACTCTATTTGACAGTTTTAAATTCAAGATTCTTATTACATTTTTAATATCAATCGCTTCATTTTATTAAAAATTCTACCGACAGTTATTTGATATCAATTTCAATATAACAAAATCATAAATATCTCTTCATTTTTCATCATATTTAGGTACATGAACCTTTGTGAAGGTTTTATGAACTGTTATGTCAAGGTGCTCTTTTAAAGCACTTGCCTCATTATCATGACCATCTTGATCATTTACTCATCTCCTTCCTCAGGAAATTTTTATATTTGAAATTGATTTGATCTATCATGCTTCATGGGTTTCATAGACTCTATTCTTCAAGAATCTTTTATTAGAGCATTTCCAATAATTCAAACATAGGGTCAGAAATACATCTGACGATGGTTGCAACATTTTACAAACGATTATCTCTTAAACTTCAAGCGAAGTTTACACTTTATTCCACACATAATTTTCAACTTCTAATCATATCTCCCCTTAATGTTAGAAAAATCTAACATTTACCCCCAACTTCGTTTGGGGATCCATCTTTATGCACGGTGAAGAATTAAATCAGATACTACACATTTAAAAAAAATAGATGGAAATTATTTAATCATGATCTTGAACCAATTGCGATGGGAGAACCTTGTTAGTTTGATGCGTATATGTACTGCTATATGTTAAATAAACTTATTTCATACTAAATTTTATTTGAGAGTTTTGTTCTCATAAGCAATGATTTAATTATAATGGAGGCATGCAATTTCTGCCAAACTAACCAACATTATCAACAAAATTTTATAGTTTGAAACTGTGCTCTTAATTTAACAATTCGAGCAAACAACCTTGCAAAATCGAAATTGCAAGTTGATAACAAACACACACATGTGCTCATCCCATAGATGCATATATTAAATCATATAATAATAAATGGTTCACATGACTGATAAATGGGTCCATATTTACTTTTTTTTTATATGTTTCAAACAATTTTGGGGAATACAATTCCACCCTAGTTGGTACAATGATCATTTTATCATGAGAACAATCAACTCAAGAAGATTGTTGAAGAATCTTTTATTTCTTCAACATTTAGCCACATGAATTCTTAATTTCTTTTGCATTACATTTGAATTTAAATGGCAAAACGATCATGCCAACTGATCCTTATTCTAATAAACTTCTAGTTTACTTTTGCATCTGATTCCATCATTATTCTCATATTTGTATACAATAAACCAGAGAAAAATATGAATAATCTTTTACGAAATATTTATAATCCGCTTTTATTGTGGTAATTTAAAGATATTAAATCTTGTCATAATTTGTAGTCTTAATATTATAATTTTTTCTTTTTTATTCCCCCGAAACTTAAAAAGTTTCTTTTGAGACTTATTATAACCCCAATATTATGAACAATTTCTTTCTTCCGATATACAATAAATCTTTTGGAGCTTACAATTAATTTTTTGAACTATCACATAATCCATGATATCATATTCTTGAAATAGTGGACATTTACACTATAATATTTTATAACACTTCCCTTGAATATCCATATATAGATAATGTGTCTTGTCAAAATCTTAGTAGGAAAAATCTCGTGAAAAAATCTTAGTGAAGAAAAAAAGAATATACATATCTTTAATATGCATTATTTGTTGCCTCATTAAAAACCTTATCTAGCCAATAAAATAAACTATTTGCTCAACTCTGCTTTTTATTCTAAAACTAGTGTAATTATTAGTGAATATTTAATTAACATAATTGTATACTA
>NW_006239185.1:922979-925983 GCF_000226075.1 Solanum tuberosum | reverse complement strand
CATCACATCAATGTATGACTTAGTTTTCACCCTCGCCCCAATTGACATTAGACTATTAGATAGCATCCACTAAATCTTTGTTGTTAATTCTTTTCTCATTAACTACATCCTTGGTCCGGCAAGTAGCAACGAGGCGAGTTCTAACGTTTGCAACCGTTAAAAAGACTTCTAAAAGAAAGAATTAACAATATATGCATAAAAATCATTCAAGAATCACTTTGTACATAAACTTACTTTAATATTTATCATGGTTCCCACAACCCTAGTTATGAAAGTTAGCTACTCATTATCTCAAAAACACAATCAAAATTTATTAAAATAAATATGCTTTTGTTATTCATAAAAATTTAAGAACAATAGCTAAACTATCTTTTATTAATCACGAATACAAAGAAATTATAAAGGAGAAGAAAGAATAAACCATAATTCTCCGGCCTCCACGGCGGTTCTTCCAAAATTCTTAAGCTAGAAGAAAATTTATATTGTGTATTGTTTCTTGGTTCTTCGCTCCTCTCAAGAATAATTTTTCATGCCCTATTTATAGATATAGAAATCCTAAATAAAATAATTAAGTTCAAGACAAATTAAGAAAACAAAACCCAATTAAATTAGATGATTCATAATTTGGTAAAATTCTTGGATGGTTCAAAAGCTGCCACGTGGCAGCAGAACGTCACTTTGAAATATCAACAACTGCAGCCGCCTTTTTCCTGATATACATAAATATATTATTTTATTTATTTATTCGATTTAATTCATTAAATTGTCTGTTTGATTTTCTTTTTCGATCTTTCATCTTTAATTTATTTTAGCTTCAAACTTCTTTATTTTTTCATCAATTTAATACTATAAATAAAAAGGGTAAATAAAAATAATAAATATGAGATAAATAATGATAAAAATATATATTTTTGGCCTTACATCAGTGCACTAGCAGATAGTCACACTCTTTTTTTGCGCACGGAGGCGGAAGAATTTTGCCAATTTAAGTGAAAATATTGACTAGAGTTTACTTAATTTTAATTTTTCAGAGTTGTCACTTGAAATTGAGTTATGGTGTTTCAAGTCACATTTTTGTTTAAGCCCTAATCAAAAGGAAATGACTCTTTATTTGGTCTGCGAACTAGAAATTTGGGTAAGGAATTCTGTTGACCGAGGGGAAGGTATTAGGCATCCCTCGAGTCCCGTGGTTTTAGCAGGTCGCTTTTATTAACTTATACTTATTTTAACTATCTTTTGAATATATTTTTATAGGCCATGATTTTCTCGCATTTTTTATCTGTTCAACTTTTATTTGGTCTCGACCTAGATACGTAACCGCATTCTTGGCCTTGACATTTAGAGACATAACTGTCTTCTTTGCATCACACCTAATAATCTTATTTTTTGTAAGTCTCTAATTTAAATTAATAACAAAAATAATTATATTATTGGACAAGGCGCGTCACAGCATCCTTGAGTTTATTTTATTGTCTCAAGAAAAAGATGTGTAGCCACATTCCTAATTAAAACAAATATTTTTATCATGCCGAAGTGTTCGGTCTAGCGTTAAACGAAAATATTTATTCCTTATAAAGAAATGCAAATAAAGTAAAATACTAAACTTTTAGAATAAATTTTTGACCATTTTCATATCATTTTATTCTTTATCATTCTTAAAGTTGATGTCAAAATTAAACATACACTTTCTAATCCAACAACACAATACCGAATTGTTAAAAATAAGTCTCATTTTCTGTTTGATAAAATAAAAAAACAATAATTTATTTAATTATTTTTAGCCTAACAATTCCTACTTTTTCATTATTACGTAAATGAAGACAAGAACAATGCCATGACCTTTCATTTTTAAGAGGTCACAACTAACGAATAAAAATAAATAAATAAAAAATAAATCATCAATTAAAGTTACCTTCATTTAGTTAAACAAAAGATATAACTCTTTAATCTAATATTCATATCAATCAAATTATAAATAAAACAAAACTATAAGAAAACTAATCATATAATTACATCAAATTCCATAAATAAATTAAAGATTTAAGGCAAAGTTATACCTCACATGAAGAAAAAAATAAGTATCGCAAAATTTTGGTCAAACGTCGATTAAAATCCCCACAAATTTTTTGTAGGTTGTTTGTGATGGTATATGTGTTGTGTTTAGATAAAATAGTAATGAAAAAGGAAGAAAATATGTGAATGTATAATTATTGTTTGAAAGAAGAATAAAATAAAAGTGGAGTTTTTGGTTTGGGGCGTGATTCTGTAATGTTTTTTTTTTCTTGCGTTTGTGTGTGTTGTGTATTTGGTTGTTTTTTTTTTTGGCTGAAAGTAGTGTCCGTGTGTGGGTGTATGTGTTCTGTTATATGTAGTGTAAGGGAGGGGTAGGGTTTTGCTGTGTGTGTTGTAGTCGTGTGAGTGGGGTAGTGGGGTAGGTGTAGGTATAGTGGGTTTGTGGTGGTATTATGCAGGTAGGTTATTTTTTCTCATTTTATTTTAGTTTTTTTAAAGAATAATAATTAACTATACATATAAATAATAAATTATAATAACATATCAACTAATTATTTTAAATTAATAAAAATCTAAGAAAAAGTAAAATTGCCAGTGGAAAAAAAATACTAACATATTTTTAAAAACCTAATTTTAACATAATATATATTTTTTTGTAATCTTTCATTTCTTTTTCAACAATTGAAAGTAAAACCTACCTTAAAGTGTGACTCTATTTTTGTAGTTTTCAAAATTTTTAAAATAAACTTAATAAAATACGATAAAAAATAAAATATTTAATGTAGATGTAGAAGAAATATTTAAGGAATAAAAAATGGTGTAAAACCTAATGTTCGGTCAAAAATTACGTGTCTACAGTTTGCCCCTCTTTGACTGGAAACACGAAGAGTTTTCAGACAAAGAAGTAGACAATGCGACAAATTTTGACAGAATTCTTATTTGAAACAAAAAATTTGTGCGACCGAGTCTTGGTTTTGGACATCCTACATAT
>NW_006239185.1:922104-922960 GCF_000226075.1 Solanum tuberosum | reverse complement strand
TTTTGGACATCCTACATATCCCGGGTTATAAGGGAATCAGGTCACATGTAGTTCAAAGAGATGGGGTGATGAGTTGGAAGTTAAGTGAGGTTCCATCGAGGCTCCAGGTCGCGGTTCTTATCCTTACATAAAAAAAAGAAAGCTAATAGTCAAAAGGAAAATAAAAGTACAAGCTCCTATCTATGCAGCTTCTTTTGAGTCTTCACTTGTGTCTTGACTTTAAGATATCACCTTGATTTTTGTGAGCATCCTGATGTTGAATGGATCTGATGCTTAACTTGCCACTTAGAGTGAGTTTTTGGCACTCTTCGAAATGACAATTTGAATATGTTCTTGAATGACTGCATGTTTTCTTGATCAGAAGCTGAATAGAAAAAGATGTGAGGAAGTCAGGCTGCTACATGCATTGAAGAAGCTGATTCTGGCTATCATGGGATTGATCATTCTAAAAAGAGTTGAAACTTTGTTCCTGAATTTTAAATTCATGTTTCGCTTGAAGAAACCTGAAAACCATCACAAACAAAAGAAATACACAAAAAAATTTGCCCCAGTTTACACTGGAAATTTTTTGTGAGTTATTAGCAGACGATTTTTAAAAAATAAAATAAACTCAAACTAGGAAGTGTTTATCCTAGGAGAGAAAAAAATAAAAATAAAGGTCTCAGACTAGGAAGTGTTTATCTTAGGAGAAAATAAAAAATAAAGATCTCAGACTAGGAAGTGTTTATGCTAAAGAGAAAATAAAATACAAATGTCTCAAACTAGGAAGTGTTTATCCTAGGAGAAAATAAAAAAAATAATGGTCTCGGACTAGGAAGTCTTTATCCTAGGAGAAAATAAAAAATAACGTCTCAGG
>NW_006239185.1:912335-919215 GCF_000226075.1 Solanum tuberosum | reverse complement strand
CTAGAAAGTCTTCCGCTTGCTATTTTTAATGAAATGTCTTCTTTGTAAAGAAAATTTTTAATTCCTTATGGTTTTTAGTGTCTATGCGATGAATGAATGAATGCTAAGAGGCTTGTATTAGACCTCTTCGAGGTCGAGTACGCCGGTTACGACTAGTGGGTGCTCCCGGGTCGTGACAGGGTGTTTGCTCCCTAAGGTCAAAATGCAACTAGGGTGTTTTTTCCCTAGAAATGAGAAATCATAGAGTGCTTGTTTCTAAGGTCAAAATGCAACTAGAGTGTTTATTCCCTATAAATAAAAGATGATGCATCTAGGGTGTTTATTTCCTAAGGTCAAAATGCAAATACAGTGTTTATTCCCTAGTAATAAGAGTGATTTTTTTAACAAATAAAAATATGCTAGATTTTAAATTGAAGAACTTTGAAACTCTTTTTAATCATTTTTTGATTTTTTGATTTTTTTTTTGTTTTTTTAGAAAAAAAATGATCCAATTTCATTCCTTCTAGGATATAAAATTTTATTCTGTGAGATCGAGCCTTATTGTAAGACTGCCTACGTATCTTGTATTGCCAAAATCAGGTCCAACATAGTTTATATAAATCAAAAATTATTATTTTTTCTAGATTTTTTTTAAACACATCTTTTGGGAAAAGACTCAGTTCATTTTTGATAATGTCTTAACTTTAGTTGGTACCAACAATTAATATTATGCATATGAACCCCATTCAACTATTTTCAGACAAATATGAGGTCAACTTTGAGTAATCTCTATAGTTTCAAATTATATGTCAAACATACTTAAGTATTTACAAGATCAGTTCATCTTGCATAAATTAGGAGGTTAAAATTATTCATATCCTCATATTTCCAGTGCTCTCGCAACAAATGAAGTCCCACTTCACACAATAAAAGTGTTCTGATCTTAGGACGTTTTAGAAGCCACTCACACTCAGAAAGATATTCAATGCATGAGATTGAGATACCATATGCTTGGCCCTCATGTAAGAATTCACTAATGTGAGAACATAAAAAATGAGATCAAATAGGACTTGTCATTGGCTTATAGTGTAGGCTTAGGGAAAGATAGGATATTCATTTGGGATAAAGTGACTATTTTCTCCTTAAAAATTGCAATATGCTCTCAAATGTTTTCATTTTCGCATTTGACCTTTGTTTTTTTTGAAAGCTCCTCCTCATTTATTTGCCTTTTCTTTTTTTCTCATTTTCTCTTTCTTTCGTTGGAGATTTTTTTTCATTTTTCTTTCTACCTTTTTTTTTGTCATTTTTTTAAACTTGCACATAATTGGCCTTTTCACTTTGTTACCCAACTTAGGTTTTTTGGCGCTGTGTAGCTAATTGATAGTGCGCTCAGAGAGGTGAGACCAAGGAGTATTGCATTTATGCACTCAAAAGAATATATGTTGAAATACAGCTATTCAAATAAAAATGTTTCAGGCTCAAAATGGGAGTTCAATGGATAACATGTCATTTGGTAGGCTTGAAAGGCACAAACGGATCAAAGGAAGCCTATAATCATTTCCCAAGTTAAATGTTGCTCAAAATTTCGCCTCAACCAACATTCAGGCCAAGTTCTAGATCAAAAGTCATTCCATTGAATTTTATATCTAAAGCTCACCACACAATGCTCAGGAAACAATGAGGTCGAATTTGTTTTAACCTTAACTTTAAGCAAAACAGTTTCTCAAGTACTACATATATGCATCAAGAGGTACCAAAGGCAGTCTATAGGTCACAACAAAGTTGGTTTGTCTTGCCAAATAGTTTAACACTTTCTTTCTTTTTCTTTATGCACATCTCTATACACGTCGGTACCAATCAAGTCAAAAAATTTTCTAGATAAAAAAAAATTCCATTTTTTACCCCAGTTTTTGTGATGAGGACTTTTTAGATTTCTTCTTGGTTGGATCGAACCTTAAAATAAGGCTATCTACGTATCTTGTCAAAGCAAGAATCAGGTCAAATGTAGTTCAGAAAGATTATAATCACAACATTATTTATAATAAGAAATACTTCTCTCATTTTTTAATTTTTAATAAGAATCACCGAACCCAAGAAGGGTTGCCTACATATCTCATCAAGTTGAGAATCAAGTGTGCGTAGTTTGAAATATATGAAGTAAAAATATTCTATTTTATTTTATCTTTTGAGAAGAACACATCCTATTTTTTTTAGAAAGGATCAATAAATTGTTTCATATTTTTTTAAATTTTAAAATAAGGATTGAAACCCTTTTTTTTAATTTTTAAATATGGATCACCGAACCCGAGGAGGGTTGCCTACATATCTCATCGAGGTGAGAATTAGGTGTGCATAGTTCGTTCAAATTGGACAGTTAAAAAAAACTTTAAGATATTGACTTGACTTGACAAATGCATTATTTTTCAAAGAATTATGAAAGCAAAATCTTTTCATTTTTTTAAAAATGTACAAAAGAAACTAAAAATAATTTATTATTATTTAGTTTTTGTAATTTTTGTTAATTAGTGAAAAATCTTTCATTTCATTTTTTAAAAAAAAAGGTATAATAACTTCAAAAAGAAGAAATATAACATTTTCTCTCATTCCACTAATCGCACTAAAATGGATCAACTTGTCAAAACTTTCTAAATAAATACATTTTCATGTAACACAAAAAATGATCTAAGTGGTCAAGTAAAAAGGGATACTTGTCCTAAGCGGACCCAACTCTTGTTTTGAGGCTCACTAAGTCACATGCAAATGATGCAAATGATGCAAATGAGCGGATTCTTCTAGGGATAACCATGTCTGTATATTAGGTTTAATATGCTTAAACCTAAAGATATTAGTGTCTAGACTGGCTTACCCAAGTGGACAACTCGATCCAGGGAGGGGCAACTTATCGGTAGCAGCGCTATTCCAACTTCATTGTTGGTCCAAACCCGCCTAACATGTGTGACTAAAAATCCTTCACTGGGTGTCAAGACACTCCAGTTTTATCTTAAGAGAAAGTAGGATGCATAACTGCATTCCTGTGACTGTGTGTCAAGTGTTTTTTATATACTAAGACGATATGTGTGAAAAAGACAATTTATGATACAATTCAACAATATCAAAGCAGTAAATGAGCAACAAGTAGCATATTAAGCCGTCATACACAGTATATCAAAAAAAATAATAATAAGATCAAGTAAAAGTCAATATAATAAATCTCGAATTCTGGTTATTCTCCAGAGGAATCGCCAGAGATGTCACACCCTTTTTTTGCGCACGGAGGCGGAAGAGTTTTTCCAATTTAAGTGACAGTATTGACTAGGGATTATTTAATTTTAATTTTTAAGAGTTGCCACTTGAAAATTGAGTTATGGTGTTCCAAGTCACCTTTTTGTTTAATCCCTAATCAAAAGGAAATGACTCTTTATTTGGTCTGTGAACTAGAAATTCGGGTAAGGAATTATGTTGACCGAGGGAAAGGTATTAGGCATCCCTCGAGTCCCGTGATTTTAGTAGGGTCTCTTTTATTAACTTATACTTATTTAAACTATCTTTTGAATATATTTTTATAGGCCATGATTTGCTCACTTTTTTTTTTTGTTCAACTTTTATTTGGTCTCGACCTAGATACGTAACCGCATTCTTGATCTTGACATTTAGAGACATAACTGTCTTCTTTGCATCACACCTAATAATCTTATATTTTGTAAGTCTCTACTTTAAATTTAAAAAAAATTAATTATATTATTGGACAAGGTGCATCACCGCATCCTTGAGTTTATTTTAATGTCTCAAGAAAAAGATGTGTAACCACATTCTTAATTGAAATAAATATTTTTATCATGCCGAAGTTTTCGGTCTAGCGTTAAACAAAAATATTTATTCCTTATAAAGAAAAGAAAATAAAGTAAAATACTAAACTTTTAGAATAAATTTTGGAGCATTTTCATATCATTTTATTCTTTACCATTCTTAAAGTTGACGTCAAAATTGAACATACACTTTCTAATCCAACAACACAATACAAAATTATTAGAAATAAGTCTCATTTTCTGTTTGATAAAATAAAACAATTTATTTACTTATTTTTAGCCTAACAATTCCTACTTTTTCATTATTACATAAATGAAGACAAGAACAATGCCACGACCTTTCATTTTTAAGAGGTCACAATTAACGAATAAAAATAAATAAATAAAAAATAATCATCAATTAAAGTTACATTCATTTATTAAACAAAGATATAACTCTTTAATCCAATATTCATATCAATCAAATTATAAATAAAACAAAACTATAAGAAAACTAATCGTATAATTACATCAAATTCCATAAATAAATTAAAGATTTAAGGCAAAGTTATACCTAAAATGAAGAAAATAAGTATCGCAAAACCTTGATCGAATCTCGATTAAAACCCCTAGAAATCTTTGGTAGGTTGTTTGTGAGTGTATATGTGTTGTGTTTAGATAAAGTAATAATGAAAAAGGAAGAAAATATCTGGATGTATGATTATTGTTTGAAAGAAGAATAAAATAAAAATGGAGGTTTTAGTTTGGGGCGTGATTCTGTAATGTTATTTTTTCCTGCGTTTGTGTGTGTTGTGTATTTGGCTGCTTTTTTTTTCTTGGGTTGTAGGATTCTTTTTTTGGCTGAATGTAGTGTCCGTGTGTGGGTGTATGTGTTCTGTTATATGTAATGTAAGGGAGCGATATGGTTTTGCTGTGTGTGTGTTGTAGTCGTGTGAGTGGGGTAGGTGTAGGTACAGTGGGTTTGATGTGGTATTGTGCAGGTAGGTTATATTTTCTCATTTTTTTTAAAGAATAATAATTAACTATACATATAAATAATAAATTATAATAACATATCAACTAATTATTTTAAATTAATAAAAGTCTAAGAAAAAGTCAAATAGCTAGTGGAAAAACAAATACTAACATATTTATAAAAACCTAATTTTAACATAATATATATTTTTTGTAATCTTTCATTTCTTTTTAAACAATTGAAAGTAAAACCTACCATAAAGTGTGACTCTATTTTTTGTAGTTTTTAAATATTTTAAAATAAACTTAATAAAATATGATAAAAAATAAAATATTTAATGTAGACGTAGAAGAAATATTTAAGGAATGAAAAATGGTGTAAAACCTTATGTTCGGTCAAAAATTACGTGTCTACATATGATGGAGCATGTCCCTTTTGCTTTTGCTGAAAGGACGAACGGTTCACATTACTTCTTTGTTGCCCAGACTCACTTCCTGTCTTAGCTTTCTTATTTCTGAATTCCTCCCTATCCCTCAGCTTTTCCTCCTCAACTTGTTGCACATGGATCATTAGCTTTGCTATGCCCATGTCACCTATTAGCATGGCTACCTTACTTTCCTTACTTAGACGAGACAACCCAATAATGAATAAACTCATCCTACTTCTCATGTCAGCAACCACCTCTTTGCTTCTCTTAGCTCACGGGGAAAGAAATGCCTCACGAAGGCACTCCCAAACAAAGCCCAGCTCACAATCGATTACGCGTAAGCACGAGTTAGAAAGAAACTGTATAGAGATGAACTCTATCGCATGAAATGAGTATGAAAGAAGTGAGATAATTTCCTAAGTGTCGCAGCCAGTATTTCCATAACACTACAAGTACCCATTGTAGCAGGGAGCACCACTGGACTAGCAAATTGCATGATCAATCTTGCACCATTCCATGCATTTCGAAAAAGTTGAGGACTTATTGAACATAAGAAACCCCGTGCACATATAAGAGTACTAAATTTGAATTTTATCTTTTTATTTTTTGCATATTTATCCACTTTGGATATGCGGTGTCCAAAGTTCATGCAAAAATAGTTGGACTTCAGTCGTTTTGTTTGAACACCGGATAGAAATGGTTGACCTCCTAATTATAGATGTGGCGCGCTTCACACCGATAACTAAGACTCTACAGACACGACTTCATAAACTCCCTAGGACTCTTGAACTCTATGCTATGATACCAAGTTTGTCACACCCTGAGCCTACACCCTGGACGTGGCCGGCACTCGAGAACCATTGTTGGCTTCAAGCGAACCCTTGGCCTGGCCTACTTATATATATACACTACTAAAAAAACAACGTTTAGCGACGGATATTTGCAACGAACTATATTCCGTCACTATATAACGACGGATTTGCGATGAAATTACCATTTTGTTGCAAAATTAACAATTGAGTTTTTTGATTTATAATATAGCAACGGATTTGCAATGGAATATTTAATTCGTCGCTAAATATTAGCGCCTAATTTTTCCTACGGATTTAGTAACAAAATAAGGGTGACAAATTAAATTAATATTTTGCGACGGAATTAGTGAGGAAAAAAAGGTCGCTAAACTTTTATATATATTTTTATAAAATTTATATTATATAGTGACAAAAATATCCGTCAATATAATATTTTCTAAATATATATATTTATTTGAAAGTGACGGATGTCATAATCCGTCACTAATTCCGTTGGAATTTTTTTTAAAGTGATATATTCTTAGGGCACAAAATATTCACACTCACACTTACACTTTTCAGAGATGAAGCTCTGAAACTCCAAGCCCTCCATCTCTGAAACTCCATTTCGATTTCAAACTCCATCTCGAAGCTGGTAACACTCGAAGCTCTGAAGCAAGTCTCCATCTGGAAAGGTACGCGCTCAAACTCCATTTTCGATTACAAAGCTTCAGTTTCCCCAAATGGATTTGTTGGTTCAGACATCAAGGGGAATCAATTTCCCAAGCTAGGTTTATCAAGAACCAGTTATAAAATCAAAACCCTAGCTCCAATTTGCAGTATTTCCACATCTAGGCCAGCTTCGATTTTGATGACTTTCAACTCTTTCTCTTTGAAAAATAGGAACCCCCACTAGGAATTT
>NW_006239185.1:905066-911753 GCF_000226075.1 Solanum tuberosum | reverse complement strand
ACTATAGTTTCTCCTCAACAAGGTGGTACCCCATACATTGTAACGTCAACTCAAAGTATCAGTACAACCATCTCTGAGGCACCTCCAGCTACACAAAATCAGAATAACCTAATAGGTCAGGGTCTGTCTACTCAGAACAACCCATCAGATCATACCAACACAGTTGCTGCTACACCAAATCAGAGTAACGTAATAGGTCAGGGTATGTCTTCTCACAGTAACCCAATAGATCATACCAACACAGTTGCTGCTACACCAAATCAGAGTAACGTAATAGGTCAGGGTATGTCTTCTCACAGTAACCCAATAGATCATACCAACACAGTTGCTGCTACACCAAATCAGAGTAACGTAATAGGTCAGGGTATGTCTTCTCACAGTAACCCAATAGATCATACCAACACAGTTGCTGCTACACCAAATTAGAGTAATGTAATAGGTCAGGGTCTGTCTCCTCAGGGTAGCCCAACATGTAATAGCCATACACGGACCCTTGTCTTTATAACTCATGCAGGGTTAGTCCATTCTTTTGCTTTTATTCTAACTTGTTTCTACTTACCCTTGTCTTTCTACTTAGGCTTCTTCCCTAATTTTCTAACAAAGAAATATTGTTTCTAATATCATGTCATTTCTCCACCCTTTAGTTGCGGCAGCCTATTTTTGAAGTGTATTTGTACCTATTTTTAAAGTGTATTTGTATTCTATTTGGCTTTACATGGACCATACTGCTTTTGAAGGAATTGGTTAAGCTTTCAAGCTAGAAGCTAAAAATGCACACTACAGACGACATTTGCAGCAACTTCAGTTTACCTACTGTAAATGAAAATTTTAAACTCAATCTATAGGTGTACATTTAGGATTTTTGTCAAGAGTCGTAGTGACGTGCTGAGAATTATTTTGTGTTGCTTCTGTTGGAATGTTTATGAACTCAATCTATTTGAACAACAAATGTTTATTATGTGTTGCTTCTGTTAGAATGAACTGATCTTTCTTTACGATAGTAAGAAACTATGAAAGAGATTGGTGTGAATTTCATTGAATATTCAGGGTTGTAGCATGTAGCCTTTGTCATTGATTGTCTTGCTGCCTAGAATACTCTTTATATACACTTCAAGTTGCAGGCTAGTTGTTGTTACTTATTCATTGTAATACCATCTGCCCTTAGTACATCCATGAACGCACCCTTAAAATTTTATTCTTAGTTAGGTGATGCATCTGCTAGGTGCCTAGCTTATTAATCTTCTGAACATTAGAACTGCTGCGCAAGATTCTCAGGTGATGCATCTGTCAAATTTGCAGATTTTTCAAGTCAAAAATTTGCAGAACTACTGGGCAGAATTCCAAGTAAAAAATTTCCAGATCATGTGCGATCTGAAAATCAGTTTATAACTGCTAGCTTATTTTTTTGCCTATTTTACTGCTAGCTTATCAGTAATATGATTATTCATTCTGTTAGCACTGATAAATATAATGTCAGATACTAATATTATTTTTTATTTATGATAACCCTCCTAATGACCTCTTCGACTTTACACGGGTTGGAACCATCTAAACCATGCTCTAATTTCATATCCAAGTCTTTCAAAAGTGAAGTTGATCCTAATGGAATCAATTGGAAAGGTGTCTCAAATGATGTAAGAACTGCTTATTTTGGAAAATTCAAGGTATAGCTTTTCATCGTTAGTGAGTTTAGTAAGTGTATTCACATTTATAGACAGGACGTTAATGTATTACTTTCAAAATTTATTTCAGAAAAAAATGTATTGGGATGTTTTCATTAGTGAAAATGAAGTGAAGAGTAAAATACAGGAATTTCATTTCTAAAATAAAAGGGGGAGGAATTAGGCCAGGTTTTGCACCTGAACATGTGTGGGAAAGATGGATGCAACTTTGGGGAAGTGATGAGTGTATTAAGAAGGCAGAAATAAATGCAAAGAATCATCGTGATGGCCGTGAAGTTGCTGTTGGGACTCACACGGGCAGCTCTATCTCAATTGGAGAATATCGCAAGAAACCTGTGAGTATATATTTTACGAACTCTTTAACTAACATCTTCTTGTCTGGTATATGTTTGTATCTGAACACAAAATATGCACTTAATATGATTATATCTAATAATTAAGTGGTTTCTTTTTTATAGGTTATTGAAAAAGGTAGAGATCCAACACCAAGTGAGTTACATTTGCACGTTCACACACATGGTCATGATGGAAAATCATTTGTTGGTGAACGTTCTCGAATTGTCTATGTAAGTCAAACTTTAAAGCCTATCTAAAAATTTAAATGTCAGGTCTCATAGGTTCAAAATCATATTAGTTGCTGTTGTTTTTGTATAATCCAGGTGTTGTTTTGATGCTTGTTCGCTGTAATTTTAGTGTTGTTTTAGTGCGAGCCTACTTCTGTTTTAGAATGACTCTAGTGTAGTTGTTTTTTATGCAATTCTAGTCGTGTTTTAGAGCGTATTTGTTACTACTTTTTTTATATAATGCAGGTGTTGTTTTAATGCTTTTCCGCTGCAATTTTAGTGTTGTTTTAGTGCGATTCTAGTGTTGTTTTAGTGTGACTCTAGTGCAGTTGTTTTATGTGCAATTCTAGTCGTGATTTAGAGTGTATTTGTTGCTGCTTTTTTGATATAATGCAGGTGTTGTTTTAATGCTTTTCTGCTGCAATTTTAGTGTTGTTTTAGTGCGATTCTAGTGTTGTTTTAGTGTGACTCTAGTGCATTTGTTTTTGGTGCAATTTCAGTCCTGTTTTAGAGTGAATCTGATGCTGCTTCAGGGTAATTTAGGTGTTGCTTGAGGCTTTTTTTGGTGCAATTTTAGTGTAATTCAGGTGTAAGTCATTATCCAACAAGAGTAAACTTACATTTGGCTGCCATCTTGACCATGTAATCATCTTTCTCAAATACCACTACTGGCAATCCCTGTTTAGTGGTGTTAACAGGGATAGTAAACTCAATAGGAATATCATTTTTGGACTTATTGTGCCTTAGACGAGCAACATATGATTGAATAATCGTATAGGAAGCTGGTTCAGGGATTGAGTTAACTTTCTGTTAAAGGAAAATGGATTCAACAAAAAGTCCTTCTTGGTATTATTTTGAAGAGGTTGTTGGTGATTTTGATTTCCCTGGGATGTTCTTGTCCATTTGATGCTGGGTTCTAGTATTTGTCAACTGAGAATTTTATGTTACCAGATAAAATCACAATCTCCCCATGGGCATGTTTATGTGCATGTTGCAAAGGAGTAATATTCTTGCTAATTGGTTCATTTACACCATTGTGTAAATGAACTTCACTGTTAGTGTAAGCATCATCATAGTTATTGTTAGGAAGGGGCTTACCTGATTTCTTCTTATTGTCTTGAATTTGTTGTTCTTCGATCTTACCGTTTTACAGCTTTCGATTATCATGTCGAGTAGGCTGGGTTCTTTCGACCATAGTGTGAGTGCTTGCAGGTTCCTTTCGCAGTTCAATTTGAATGGGAGTTGGAGTAGACACCATTGGGTTGTCCTGAATCCCAAATGAGAAATTTGAGGATTGTGCATCATAAGAGTAGTTCCCTGTAACTTGATTCCTTGATTTTTTTTATCATATGTAAAATGTTTTTGTGTATGTGTTTTGGGGGGTCTTGAGACCTCTTGTCCTGTTTTGTGTGTGTCTTTTGGGGGGTCTTGAGACCTCTTGTCTTGTTTTTTATCATATGGTTGAAAAATGTACACTGCATTTAAGCTTAAAAGCTTATGCATCTTTCTGCATTTTCCTTCAAAATTTGTTTTGTTCCCTATCTTTAATGCTTTCTCATTTCCTCTACTTACTATAGGAAAAATATGAAGAAATATTACGGGAAAAAATTGTGTCTCAAACTGATATTGATCAATGTAAAGCATATTACCAAGCTGCGAGAGGAGAAAACAAAAAAGAATATATGGTCTTGGATTTGAAGCACAAAATTACTATGGGCAGAATCATTGTGGCTCATCATCATTACCACCTCCATTTTCTCAATCAACATCGACAACAAAAATGGATGAGTTTGTAAAGCAAATGATGCCTACACTTACTAGTCATCTTATTCCTATTATTGTTGAGCAGGTGCAAGCAACGATTACTAATCCCTCTGGCAACCCATCACTTGTGACACCCATAGTGTCTCCTACTACTAATGTGGATGAGGTTGATCCCTCAATTTCAAGTGACGATCGTATCCCTTAGTCTCCCGCAACTTTAGTTTTTGATATTGTCATGTTTTTTGGAAACTACGAATTGTGTAGTAACATTTTGATGAATGTAGGTTCATTTAAGAGTACTTGATAGTTTTCTTTAGATATTTTAACCAAATGTATGTAGCAACAAATTTAGCGACTATTTGGTCGTTTCTATGTAAAGAATGTTGGCGACGGATTAGCGACGGATTATCGAAGGCCTAATATGTTGAGACAGAATATGTTGCAACGGAAATTTTGTCACAAATTTATCCAAAATGACGAAATGAATTATGAAATTAGCAACAAAACTATATAAATATAATGACGACTATGTCCGTAACTAACAATGGCGACGAAAATATTTCATCACTATTACGTCGCTAAACATGTGACAGAACTCATTTTTTCGTCCTAGAATTATGAAATTAGCAACAAAATTGTATAAATATAATGATGACTATGTCCATTGCTAACTAGTGGCGACGGAAATATTTCGTCACTATGACGTTGCTAAACTAGTGACGGAACTCATATTTTCGTCACTAAGAGCTTATTAACGAGCGTAATAGCAACAATCAATAATCCGTTGCTAATTCGTCACTAATCATGTTTAGTGACGGATTTTCAATGGATAGTGACGGATTTTGCCCGTCGGTAAACACAGTTTTTTTTGTAGTGTTACTCAGCGGAAGACTCTAAGCATTATTACAATTGTCAAATGCACTTCTACTCAACTATTTAATAAAATGACTTAGAACGTTTAAAGGTCAAACATTCAACTTAGCCAAAATGACAACTCAAGTCTTAACATATGAAATAATAATTAAAGACAACTGAACTCCTAACTGCCTATGGAGCCTTTAAAACAAAGAGGGATGTCGGAACAGGACCTTGATATACCGTGAGTTTACGGTATTTCTAATACATTTCACTTACAAGTTGTGTGTGTCTAGGGCCTTTTTGTATTGGTTTTTATGTGTTTTTATCATATTTTGCAGGAAAGATGTTCAGGCGCAAAAGTAAAGGGACAGCTGAAAGAACTGCAGAAAAGGGCATCTACGGAGGTGATCTACGGATCGTAGGTCCATTGATGCTCCGTAGGTGATGGCCGTAGATCAGCAGGCAAGGCATGGAAGGCAAATCAGCGAAATCTGACCAAGTGTGGAACAACGGTGGCCATTGACGGTCCGTAGATTGATCTACGGACCGTACTGTTGATCCGTAGATTGATACTGCGAGGGTTCCAATACTTGATTTTTGAAGATTATAAGTGTGGAGCTACGGAAGGGGATTGACGGATCGTAGATCGATCTACGGTTCCGTACTGCAAGTCCGTCGTTTGCTTCAGAGAAGTTGATTTTTGGAGGCTGAAATATTTTCTAAGTCCTGGCTGATGGAAGGGACTCACGGACCGTAGATCCATTAAAGGTTCGTGAGTCAGTCTCGTGGAATGAAAACGCGTGCCTAAACACACTTTCCTTAATTTGTTTCCCTTTTAATTTAGGACTTGTTTTCTATAAATAGGGCATGTAAACCTCGTTTTTAGGGGTTAGACTTTATTACTTTTGTTCTACTTTGTGACTTGGGAATAAAACTTGCAACTTTAGCAAATATTAATTTCCTAAGTTCGTTTTGAATCTTGGTGTGTTGCAATTCAAAGTGAATTTCTGGGTTTATTATTCTTCTTACGTAAGTTCATAATTCTTTCATCTAAAACAATGAATTGTGTTCATATGATTATGGTTAACTAAACTCCACAACTAGGGTTGTGGGATCCATGAGCGATTAACAAAGTATGAATAGTAAATAAGCAATTCTTGAATAGTGTTTTGCATGCATTGATAATTCTTTCGCTCAAAAGTCTTTTTAACGAGTGCACGCGTTAGAACTTGCCGGACCAAGGAGGTAATCAACAAGAAAATAATTATCAACATAGATTTAGTGTGATACTATCTAATAGGTCTAGTGTCAATTGGTGTGAAGTAATAACTAAGCCAACATCGATTATGATGTCTAGTATGATGTAAAGGTAAGGATTAGTAAATTATACACACGTAGCCGGACCAAGGTGCGGGGTGAAATTCTCTAGATGTCGGACCAAGGATTTAGAGATACCTAACTTATCACTTTACATGTAATACACTAGGAAAGGATTGCTATTACTAGGATTACTGAGTTATGAGCTTGTGGTGAACACGTATACCCTAGTTAATTTTCTCATCTTGATAACAACAAAAATTGACTTTTGTTTACTAATTACTTACTGAATTCTTCAATTTGTTTCAAAAATCCCCCATTTTTATTACTTGTTTCTGGAAGTACTTTGACTAAACGAATATAGGTGTAAGTTAAAGTTAAGTCTAAACCAGTTTCCTCGTGGGATCGACCCCAACCTACAAGTTGGGTTCTTTACTTGATAACGATCGCTTATACTTATGTAAGGAGGTGTAATTTGAGCGTATCAAATTTTGGCGCCACTG
>NW_006239185.1:901821-904953 GCF_000226075.1 Solanum tuberosum | reverse complement strand
GTCTTGTGGATCGAAGACGTGTACCTGAACAAAAATTTCCTTAATTTGTTTCCTTTTTTCTTTAGGATTTGTTTTCTATAAATAGGGCATGTAAACCTTGTTTTTGGGGGTTAGACATTATTATTCTATTCTTGCTTTGTAACTTTGGAGATTAATTTGCAACCCGAGCAATTATTGATTTCCCAAGTCTGTTTTGAAGATTTTGGCTTTGCAATTCAAGTTAAATTTCTGGGTTTGTTATTCTCTTTACGTAAGTTCATGATTTCTTTATCGACAATTATGAATTGTGTTCTTGCCAATATGAGTAACTAAATTCACAACTAGGGTTGTGGGAACCATGATCGATTAACAATGTATGAATAGTAAATAAGCAATTCTTGACTAGTATTTTGCATGCATTGATAATTCTTTCGTTTAGAAGTCTTTTTAACGAGTGCACGCGTTAGAACTCGCCTTGTTGCTACTTGCCGGACCAAGGAGGTAATCAACAAGAAAAGAATTATCAACATAGATTTAGTGTGATACTATCTAATAGGCTAGTGTCGATTGGTGCGAAGTAATAACTAAGCCAAACATCGATTATGATGTCTAATATGAGGTAAAGGTAAGGGTTAGTAAATTATACACACGTAGCCGGACCAAGGTGCGGGGTGAAATTCTCTAGATGTCGGACCAAGGATTTAGAGATACCTAACTTATCACTTTACATGTAATACACTAGGAAAGGATTGCTATTACTAGGATTACTGAGTTATGAGCTTGTGGTGAACACGTATACCCTAGTTAATTTTCTCATCTTGATAACAACAAAAATTGACTTTTGTTTACTAATTACTTACTGAATTCTTCAATTTGTTTCAAAAATCCCCCATTTTTATTACTTGTTTCTAGAAGTACTTTGACTAAACGAATATAGGTGTAAGTTAAAGTTAACTCTAAACCAGTTTTCTCGTGGGATCGACCCCAACCTACAAGTTGGGTTCTTTACTTGATAACGATCGCTTATGCTTCTTTAGGGAGGTGTAATTTGAGCGTATCAGACAGGACCCCTGATCATCCTAACAACTGAAAAGCTAAATGAATATGAAAAGGATCCTCCAGAAACAAGGAGGCTCACCAACTGACTATGAGTGCTGAACCGGATCAACGAGGCGCTGGATGCTGATCCTGGTTACCTGTGTCTGAATCATAATACGATGCAGGCCAACTGACATCAGTACATTGAATGTACAAGTATGCGAGTGGAAAGCTAAACATAACATAAGTTTGAAAGGAATCTGAAAGAAACATTTACCTTGGCTTTACTCAAATCCTGAATACTTAACTCAAATGCGAAGTAAAAACAACAATAAAAGTGTAGTTTATGCAAAGCATTTAAAACAATACTTGATAACTCAACATGTTAAAGATAATGCAATAAAAACTCAATTACATAAAAGTAATATAATACTGTAAGTGATTCTCTAATTGAAAACCACCACTATGAGCCTAAGTGGTGATACAACGTCTTGCCCACGCTGCTAGAACTGTCCTATACTTTGTTGTCATATAGAACGCCTTAACTAAATGGATCCACAAATCTACGCTAAAAAGCACTTAAAGAATCATCTAAAAAGTATGATCTTTTACTACTCATGATGGCTACATGGTTTATGGAGACTTTGAATTTATCTGAACTCAAACTCGTCCCCATATTGGTGCTCAATACTACTCCCAAAATATACTTAGCTCATATATTTGTAAAAACAAAACTCTTTCTTTGGTTTGAGATAATTACTCAAAACTTAGCTTAAAAGCTCTCTTGGAAATCGGTGTTTCCTTTATTGCTCAAGTGTGAAAACATTTTAACTCTTGGAAATACTTAGTTCCTGTATAATCTTTGAAGAATGAACTTTAATCTTACTCTTTACTGAAAACTAGCTCAAAGGCTCCTTTAGAAATCTCAGTTTTCTTCTTGTTTAAATGTGAAAATATTTGCTCTTTGGGATACATAGTCCCGATATACTCTTTTGAAGAAATGACTTCAATCTTTACTCTTTACTAAACTCAAAACATAAGTCTTAACACAAAGTTTAAACATTTGTTAAAGACTTTTGGAAGACTCTATGAACTTCTCTTGACTTGACTCCTAACTTTTCTTGCCTTGAATTATGGATTCAAGGATTGTGATTTGTGATAGGAAGGATCTCCTGATGTTTAGGAGTGATTTTAGATAACTAAACATGAGAAATGATAAAGAAATCACTGCCTGGAAGCAAGTCCGCGACGCGGAGATGCATTAAAATATTTGGTCGCGAAATAAATTTTGAGGCAGAATGGTCTGTGAACGCTCCGCGACGCGAGGAAACTTTTCTCAAATCTGAGAAGCAGGTCCGCGACGTGGCCCCAGTGCCCAGATTCTCTCGACTTTTTCCTTCTTCATTTTCCATACCCAATTCGACTAAACTCGACTATCTTTCTCAAATTCTCGTTAGATTCAGATACCTAGTGAATGTACACAAGAACCTAACTCACAACAACTCTATAATCGACTCTATAATCTCAAGAAACTTCTCAATCTCATCCCAATCCAAGAACGAAAGTAAATTCAAGAACACACATCAAGAAAATTCAAAATCTCAACTTTTTAAGATGAATTCATGTTGATTTAAACATACTTAGCGCGTGGGTGAAGGGACCCAACACTGTGTGAACTCACATACCTCGTAGGATTGAATCCTTGGTGAAATTCACACGAAAATCTCCAAGAAATCGACGAACCTTGAACTTTTCTTCTCATTTCTCCTCTTTTCTCTTTTCTCCATGACCTAGCGTGTTTTGGTAAAAGCGTAACTGATCTAATTCTGATTAGACCCTAACTTAATTACCAAAAATGAAATCAAATAATGTCACGCCCCGAGCCTACACCATGGGCGGGACCGGCACTCGGAGACCATTGCTGGCCCCAAGCGAACCCTTGGCCTGGCTTTCTTAACTCAGCGAAAACTTAACTCAACAGAATAACTCAATGCCATGCAAAGACATAAAATACTTAACTGATGAAATCTAGCCAAAAAGGCAACTCGAGTCTCAAAATAGAATATTTACATAAATACATAGATGAGAGACTCAATACTAACTGACTGACTGTCT
>NW_006239185.1:889563-899983 GCF_000226075.1 Solanum tuberosum | reverse complement strand
ACAACAACAACTAACAACTTTAACCCCAACAATTAACAACTTTAACAACATAACCAAACCTTTCTTAATGAATAAAAGGGGCTAGGTGTGTGGGGGAAAGGATCACCCAACACTAAAAGCTCACATACCTTGGTTGGGATCACCCCCGACGAAAATCCACGATGATCTTGACGGAATTTGCTTGATCTTCCTCTTTCTTCTCTTCTTCTTCTCCTTCTTCTCTTCTTCTTCTCTTCTTCTTCTCAAGCCCTAGCTTTTACTCTTTTAAAATGGGACAAAATGATCCAAGGATCAGCCCTATACAACAATATATCCTCAAAATAAATAGCTAGGGAAAAGACCAAAATGCCCTTAAAATTTCCGGACGGATTCCCTGCTAACTGCCCAACTTTCAAAGGCCATAACTCACTCCTAGGAACTCGGAATTGAGCAAACTCGGTGGCGTTGGAAAGACCGTTCCACAAACTTTGCAACCATAACTGGAACTCCACCTAAATCATCCTGAGCTAGAATTTATGGATGTTCAAAGTTGGCCAAAAATTCACACTTTTCCATACTTAGCCAAAATTTTCAAAACTTTAAAATTCTTTCCAAAAATGAAAATTTCCAATTCTAAGCCTCTTCAATTATTCCACATTGCCGGATGTTACAAATAATTGGGCAAGGAAAAGACCAAACTACCCTTCCAAAATCCGGATTGGACTTTCCTTATCCGAACAGCCCAACTTCAAATGGGCATATCTCACTCATATGAACTCGTAATTGCGTAAACTCAACGGCGTTGGAAATATAATTCCAAGATATTTCCTACGGTATCTAGAAGCAAACCTAACTCATCCTGAGCAAGGAATTATGGTCGTTTGAAGTTGAGAAAAAACCCACACTTAACTTAACTTAGTCAATTTTTCAGATTTTTCATTCTTTCCAAAAACCAATCTTTTTAATTCTAGCTCTTTCTAGTTCTTTCAATTAGCGAGATGTTACATGTAGTTGGAAATCCAGATATACGTTGAGGGGGCCTTTTGGTCTTTTTCTCTTATATATTATATATAATTTAAAAATTAATAAAGATTGTTATAATATATTTTGCTCGTAAGTGAAGCTAATAGCAAAATTTATTTGTCATCTGACTTTCAAATTCAGTTTCAAATAGCAAAGAAGTGTGGCGATTTGATTGAGAGTATCACATGTATTGATCGCATGGGTCCAATAAAACTAATCATAATAATTGATTATATGTTATATAATATTTGAAATAATAGTCGTATTTGAATGTACTAAACTGTTATTATTTTAAAAGTAAGTTAGAAAACAAATTATAAAGTGATTGTCAAATTTGAAACATAACTTCAAATAAAATTTCGGATATTTACGATCCAATTTTCAATAAAGAAAAATTTGTTTTTTTAAATGTAGATCATAATTTTTATAGTCGCTTAGAGATTTTCTTTGTCCTTTCCTTGTCAACAAAATGAACATGCAATTGTTATAACTAAATTTATTTTGTCCTTTGAAAGAAAGTTATCAAATATTCTCTCTACTCACTTTTATTTGTTTATTATATTAAAAGTGAAATGGTCTGCTGGACCCTTGTATTTGTATGCATTTGTATTTTGGACCTTTCAACTTAGAACTTTGTCAACTGAACCCTCTAACTCAATGAAACTTAACATTTTAAATCCCTCTAACCGTTGACCGGGCTTATGTGGCAATTTGATTAATGAGTTGAAACAAATATGCGATTTCACGCGCAAAAGAAGCGTAGACATAAGAATTTAGATTTTAAAAAAGTAAAAATAAAAAGAAAATTAGAATAAAAAGAAGAAAAAAAATTAAAAATAAATGTTTCACTTCCTTCTTCTTCCCCCCAACCATCCTTGTTTTTTTTCCTCTTCAACCATCACTTTTCATGCTCTTCCCCACCCATACCCCATTTCTCTCTTTCTCCCCTTCCCCACTCAATTTCTTTTTCTTTCTTTTTTTCGTTTTCATTTTCTCTTCCCCCAAATTAAAAAATGAAATTGTGCAAAAAACTTGAACATAATCAACAAAGGAAAATTCAGAAAACTGGTGGGATAAACATAGTTGTTGGAAGAAATATGTCTAATGAGTATCTTGAAGTCTTTTGCTGTCAAAATTGTTCTTAATTTGTTGTTTTTATCTTTTTTCTAGAGTAAAGTGACAAGATCCGGTAATTTTGAATGGTGAAAAGTAATTGTTGAATATCTTTATGACATTAGATGAAGTGTATTGTGTAAAATTGTGTGCAAATATTAAAATATATTAAGGTATTTTAATGGTGATTCTTTGGTATCAATGGAAGAAGGGGTTTTAGAAGTTGCTCAATTAACAATGAAGGGAGTAATGGAGTGAAAAAGAAGAAAAAAAATTATTTTTAAAAAAAATTAAATAATAAATAACGTGTTATATTAAATCTGATGTGGATGATGACATGTCATTTTCATTGGGCGTTTGAAGTTCACACAAAGCCAAAAGGATTTAAAATGTTGAGTTTCATTGAGTTAAAGGGTTTAGTTGACAAAGTGCTAAGTTAGAAGGTCCAGAATACAAACTCATACAAGTATAAGGATCCACCAAACCATTTCGCCTATATTAAAAGATAAATTATTTTTACTTCTCACATTTAGCACATCAAAAGTTATTTTTTTTCTTTATATTTAACCTTCAACATTAATTATTTATTTCAAATCGAGGCAGATTCAGGATTTAAAGGTTGTGGGTGCCGTACCGCCTTTTAAATAAACGTTTTCATTAATTCAAGGGAAAAGGTAGAAGTACCTCCCTAGACTATGACCGAAATCTCAGAGACACGCCTTAACTAAACTAAGGTCCTATTAACCCCCTGAACTCATTTTTTTTGTAATTTGTACACCTTTTCGGCTTACGTGGCATCCAAATATATCCCACGAGCCTCAACTGTGTGGAGTCACGGAGTGTGCAACATAAACCCAAAGGTGTACAATATTATATATAAAATAAGTTCAGGGGGGTAATAGGACCTTAGTTGAGTTAAGGTGTGTCTTTGGGATTTTGGTCATAGTCTAGGGGGTACTTGCGCCTTCTCCCTTAAATCAATAAAATATTTAACATATTTCTTACCTTGTAAATATAAACTTCAGACTTCGGTTCGATTATTCATCTTGTGAGTTTATAAAGACAAATGAATCAAAGAAAAATGACTACTTGGTACAAAGAAGAAAAATTCCAACAATATCATTTATATATAATTGTACTCGGTGAATTTTCATATTCTAAATACACTTAATGATGACATAATTATTTAATACTTCACGCTCTATGTAACATGCTTAATAAAAAGTGGCTAAAATCTTAGGTTAAAAATTTGACTCACAATAATAAAAATTTAAAAAGACCAACGAAATCATATGAGAATTCAGTATCATTCTTTAATGCAAACATGTATTTTATTTTGTAAATTTACATTCTCCATAAAATATAAATTATCATAGTCTAAACTATTTCTTTTTTCATATACATTGTGTCACCCCTCGAGCCTACACCCTGGGCGGGACTGGCACTCGAGAATCATTGTTGGCCCCAAGCGAACCCCTGGCCTGGCTTACTTACTCAGTGAAAAACTTAAACACAAGAAATATAACTCATGCAATAACTTAATAAATAATTTCTTAGCCAAAATTGCAACTCAAGTCTTAAACGTATACAGCTGAAATGAATAAGACTAAAGAACTATAACTATCTGTCTATGAAGCCTCTAAAACAAAGAGGGATGTCGGGATAAGACCCCCGGTCATCCTAACAATTGAAATACTAAAAGCGAATGATAAAAGGAGCCCTCCGGAAAGCAAGGAGGCTCACCAACTGACTCTGAGTGCTCAAATGGATCAACGGGGCACTGGATGTTGATCCTGATTACCTATGTCCGCATCATAAGATGATGCAGACCAAATAGCATTAGTACATTGAATGCACGAGTATGCGAGAGGAAAACTAAACATAACATAAGCTTGAAAGAAATCTGAAAGAAACACTTACCTTGGCTTTACTCAACTAAATATAAAGCAATAAAGCATATGCAAATATATAGAAAGCTTGTAAAAACAGTGGAAAACAACTTAGTTCGTTAAAGAAAAATGCAATAACAAACTCAAATTTCTCATATAAATAAAGTAATATAGTTTATGTGGGAGTTTCTCTAACCGACAACCACCACTATGAGGCTAAGTGGTGCTACATCGTCTTGCCCACGCTGCTAGAACTATCCTATACTTTGCCATCATATAGTATGCCTTAACTAAGTGGATCCACTAGTCTATGCTAAAAAGCACTTAAGGAATCATCTAAAAAGTATGATCCATTACTACCCATGATGGCTACATGGTTTATGGAGACGTGAGTTATCTGAACACAAACTCGTTCCCATATCGGTACTCAATACTACTCCCAAAATATTCATCTCATATGTTTAAAAATATAACTTCTTTCTTTGGTTTGAGATAATTACTCAAAAGCTCTCTTGGAATCGATGTTCCCTTTCTTGCTCAAATGGGAAAACATTTACTATTCAACTAAAAACTAGCTCAAAGGATCTTTTGGAATACATAGTCCCGAGATACTCTTTTGAAGAAATGAACTTCAAACTTTACTCTTTACTCTTTACTCTTTACTCAACTCAAAACTCAAGTCTTAAAACAAAGTTAAAACATTTGTAAAAGACTTTTGGAAGACTCTATGAACTTCTCTTGACTTGGCTCTTCACTTCTCTTGACTTGACTCTTAACTTCTCTTGACTTGACTCTTAACTTTCCTTGAATTGAATTATGGATTCAAGGATTGTGATTTGTGATAGGAACGATCTCATGATGTTTAGGATTGTTTTTAGATAGTTAAACATGAGAAAAGATCAAGAAATCACCGTCTAGAAACTAGTTTGTGACACGGAGATATATATAAATTTTTGGTCGCAAAAATAATTTTTGAGGCAGAACGGTATGTGACCGCTCCGTGACGCGAAGACAATTTTGTCAATCCTGAGGAACAGGTCCGCAACGCGGACGTGGTACCCAGATTTGCCCGACTTGTTCCTTCTTCATTTTCTAACCCCAATTCGCCTAAGCTCGGTTCTTTTTTTCAAATTCCCTTTAGATTCAGATACCCAATATGTATACACAAGAATCTAACTCAAACAACTCAAGGAAACAACATTTTAACCTCAAGGAACTCCTCAATCTCAACCTAACTCATGAACGAAGGCCAATTTCAAGATTCATCAACTTTCAACCTTCTAGAATGAACTTCACTGAAATAAACATGATTGGCGCGTGGGTGAACGAACCCAACACTATGAAATACTCACATACCTCGTAGGGATCACCCCTTGACGAAATCCACAAGTGATTCTTGATGATCTTGACGATTCTTGCTCTTTCTCCTCTTTTCTCCTCTTCTTTTTCTCTTCTCTAACACCCTAATTCAATATGGTAAAAGTGTAAACTGAATCCTATCAGTTTAGACCCCAATTAATTACCAAAAACGAAATTAAGTCATGGTATATGGAAAAGAACATAATGCCCTTCAAAAACCCAGATTAGACTTTCCTTACTTAAACAGCCCAACTTTCAATGGGCATATCTCATCATACAAACTTGGAATCGCGCAAACTCGATGGTGTTGGAAAGAAAATTTCAAGATCTTTCCGACAGTATCTGGAAGAACACCTAACTCATCCTAATCTAGGAGTTATGGTTGTTTGAAATTGACCAAAAACTCATACTTAATTTTGTCAAATTTCCAGATTTTTCATTCTTTCCAAAAATGACTCTTTCTAATTCTAGCTCTTTCTAGTTGCAGGGTGTTACAATATCTCCTCCTTGGGAACATTCGTCCTTGAATGAGATCAATATTAGTAGGCTAAGGGCGTACCATCAAACATGAAGTTCAAACACCTAACAAGCACAATGCCATTACAACATATCGACTCATAAATAAAATGCCAAGAAAAGGATTCGTACCTTAATTTGCAACTTCTCCGGATTCGAAAAGATTTGGGTATCTCTTCTTCATATCCTCCTCAGCTTCCCAATTAGCTTCCTCAACAAACTCATTTCTCCATAGAACTTTGACTGATGCTACCTCTTTGGTTCTCAACTTGCGAACCTAGCGGTCTAAAATTTGAACACGAATCTCCTCATAAGTTAAGTTATCCTTGATACCAATATCTTCAGTAGGTATTATAAATGAAAGATCTCTCATGCACTTCTTCAACATGGAAATATGAAATACCGGATGAACCGCTGCTAACTCTTGTGGTAGCTCTAACTCATAAGCTACATTGACAATCCTCTTGGATATTCTGTAAGGACCAATATTCCGGGGACTAAGCTTCCCCTTCTTACCAATTCTCATAACAGCCTTCATGGGTGAAACTTTCAAGTAAACCTAATCATCTACTTCGAACTTTAACTCCCTTCTCCTAACATCAGTGTTAGGATTTCTGAGGACTATGCGCCATTTTCAACCTCTCTTGAATGACTTTCACTTTCTCCATAGCTTGATGAACTAAGTCTGGTCCTATCAACCCTGCTTCACCAACTTCAAACCATCCAATAGGAGATCTGCATCTTCTCCCATAAAGAGCCTCATATGGAGCCATTTGGATGCTAGCATGGTAACTATTGTTGTAAGAAAACTCAATGAGAGGAAGGTGATCGTCCCAATTACCCTTGAAATCAATCACACAATCTACCTTGATACCTCAAAACACAATCTCTCCCTTGTTCAAAAGCCATCACTTTTTGCTTATGAACACTTGCCTTTAATTCAAGTAATAAAGGATCTTGGTCTTGCTTTTCTTTCACTTCTGACACTAATGAAGATTCAGCCGCATTTATCACCACTACTCCTCATTCTATGGAATCCATTAGTCGAACCCCTAAGCGTGCAAGTCTGTGCACATCTTTTGCTAACTCTCTCTTGTCTTCTTCAAAATAGGCGGTACTATCCATATACAACCTGCTCAAGGCATCAACAATAACATTAGCCTTACCTGATACTCATGTCATAATCCTTGAGTAATTCTAACCACCATCTTTGTCTGAGATTAAGCTCTTTTTGAGTAAACACATACCGAAGGCTTTGTGATTGGTGAACACATCCACATGAACACCATAAAGATAATGATGCCATATTTTCAAATCAAAAACTACGGCAGCCAACTTTAGATCATGGGTTGGGTAGTTTCTCTCATGAACTTTCAACTGTCTGGATGCATAAGCTATAACCTTGTCATTCTGCATTAATACACAACCCAAACCAACTCTAGACGCATCCCAATATACGACAAAACCTTGAGTACCTTCTGGTAAGGGCAGTAGTCAACCTCTTTTTCAATTCCTGAAAGCTTTTCTCACAAGCTTCGGACTATTGAAATTTAACTGTCTTCTGAGTTAACTTGGTCAAATGGGATGAAATAGATGAGAATCCCTCTACGAACTTCTATAATAGCCAGCCAAAGCCAAGAAAATCCTAATATCAGTTGGAGATGTGGGTCTAGGCCAATTCTGCACTAATTTTATTTTCTGAGTATCCACTTTAATTCCCTCTCCAGAGACAATGTGGCCTAAGAATGCTACATACTCAAGTCAAAACTCACATTTTGAGAACTTAGCATACAACTCTCTATCTTTAGAGTCTGGAGACTATTCTGAGATGGCTAGCATGATTTTCTTCATTCCTCGAATAAATTAGTATGTCATCAATGAAGATGATAATAAACATATCTAAATAAGGCTTGAATACTCTATTCATAAGGTCCATGAATGTTGCACGCGCATTGCTCAAACCAAAGGACATGACCAGAAACTCATAATGACCATAACGGGTCCTAAATGCTGTGTTTGGAATATCACATTCCCTTAAACTTAATTGATGGTATCCTGATATGAGGTCTATCTTAGAGAAACAAGTATCACCCTGAAGCTGATCGAAAAGGTCATCAATCCTTGGGAAAGGATATTTGTTCTTGATGGTAACCTTGTTCAACTGACGGTAATCTATACACATTCTAAGGGAACCATCTTTCTTTCTCACAAATAAGACCGAAGCGCCCCAAGGTGAGACACTTGGTCTAATAAAGCCCTTATCAAGGAGATCTTTCAACTGTTCTTTAAGCTCTTTCAACTTTGCTGGTGCCAATCTATATGGCGGAATAGATATAGGACGAGTATCTGGAAGAATGTTTATACCGAAGTCTATTTCTCTCTCAGGAGGGACTCCGGGTAGATCATCTGGAAAGACTTCTGGAAACTCTTTTACTACCGAAACTGACTGAATAGGAGGTATCTCAACACTAGAGTTATTAACTCAGACTAAATGATAGACACAACCCTTGGAAACTAACTTTCTTTCCTTAAGGTACGAAATGAAACGACCCTTAGGCATTGCTGAACTACTTTTCCACTCTAAGACTGACTCATTTGGAAACTGAAACTTGACAACTCGAGTTCTACAATCAACTGAGGCATAACAAGCATGAAGCCAGTCCATACCTAGAATGAGATCAAAGTCTACCGTGTCTAACTCAATTAAATCATCCATGGTGTTCTTGTGATTGGCGAAAACGGGACAATCACGATAGACTCTCTCTGCTAGAATAGACTCACCAACAAGTGTAGAAACGTTGAAGGGTTCACAAAATTTCTCAGGAAGAACATCAAAATTATTTGCAACATACGGAGCTACAAAGGATAAACTCGCTCCTACATCTAGCAAAGCATAAACATTAAAGTTAAAGACTTTGATCATACTAGTGACAACATCTGGAGAGTTTTGTTGCTCTTGGCGACTAGTGATCGCATAAAGGCGGTTTGTTCCTCCACCAATACCAGAAGTAGCTCCTCTAGGTACAACCCTATCTGGTGGAGCAACTGATGAAGATTGGGCTCTATTGCCCTGATTCCCATTACCTTGGCGCTTTTTAGGGCACTCTTTCATGAAGTTACCCTTTTGGCTACACTTGAAGCAACCAGTGGAACCATCACGACACATCCCTGAGTGGTTCCTACCACACTTAGCACATGCATGAGTCATATTACCTCCTTGTGCAACACTACCTTGAGACTGTACACATCTAGCTCTGAAGTGTTTTGAATTCTGACTATTGTACTCACATTTGTTTCTTTGGTGCAGGTGCACTAGAAGATGATGGAGCAGGTCCCTTCTGCTTATGTTGGAAAGAAGATCGGTTCGCATTACTTTTTTGCTGCCCGGACTCATTCTCTGATGTCTTAGCCCTCTTATTCTTAAACTCTTCTCTATCCCTCAACTTTTCCTCCTCAACTTGTTGCACATGGGCCATCAGCCTTGTTATGCCCATGTCACCTATTAGCATGGCTGCCTTACTTTCCTTACTTGACAGACGAGTCAACCTAACAACGAATAAACTCATCCTGCTCCTAATCTGAGCAACCATCTCTCTGCTTCTCTTAGCTCACTAGGAAGGAAACACCCCATGGAAGCACTCTCAAAAATTGTCCAACTCACAATCGGTTACGCGCAAGCACGAGTTAGAAAGAAATTTTATAGAGATTAACTCTATCGCACGAAATAAATGTGAAAAATGTGAGATAGTTCCTAAATGTTGCAGCCTCCTAATTATTTATGTGGTGCGCTTCACACCGATAACTAGGACTCTACAGGCACGGCTTCATAAACTTCCTAGGACTCTTGAACTCTATGCTCTGGTACTAAGTTTGTCACACCCCGAGCCTACACCCTTGGCGGGACTGGCACTCGAGAACCATTGTTGGCCCAAAGCGAACCCTTGACATGACTTACTTACTCATTGACAGACTTAAACACAAGAAATATAACTCATGCAATAACTTAATAAATAATATCTTAGCCAAAATGGCAACTCAAGTCGTAAACGTATACAACTGAAATGAATAAGACTAAAGAACTATAACTATTTGTCTATGAAGCCTCTAAAACAAAGAGGGATGTCGGGATAAGACCCCCGGTCATCCTAACAATTGAAATACTAAAAGCGAATGATAAAAGGAGCCCTCCGGAAAGCAAGGAGGCTCACCAACTGACTCTGAGTGCTCAACTGGATCAACGGGGCACTGGATGTTGATCCTGATTACCTATGTCTGCATCATAAGACGATGCAGACCAAATAGCATCAGTACATTGAATGCACGAGTATGCGAGGGGTAAAATAAACATAACATAAGCTTGAAAGAAATTTGAAAGAAACACTTACCTTGGCTTTACTCAACTCATGAATAACTCAACTCAATATAAAGCAATAAAGCACATGCAATATATAGAAAGCTTGTAAAACAGTGGAAAACAACTTAGTTCATTAAAGAAAATGCAATAACAAACTCAACTTTACTCATATAATAAAGTAATGTAG
>NW_006239185.1:889248-889396 GCF_000226075.1 Solanum tuberosum | reverse complement strand
AATCTATGTATATAAGAATACAAAATACTTCCGTGGGAGTTTCTCTAACCGACAACCACCACTATCAGCCTAAGTGGTGATACAACGTCTAGCCCACGCTGCCAGAATTGTCATATACTTTGCCGTCATATAGAACGTCTTAATCCAT
>NW_006239185.1:883298-889169 GCF_000226075.1 Solanum tuberosum | reverse complement strand
AGTATGATCATTTACTACCCATGATGGCTACATGGTTTATAGAGACGTGAGTTATCTGAACTCAAACTCGTCCCCATATCAGTGCTCAATACTACTCCCAAAATACTCAACTCATATGTTTAAAAACATAACTTCTTTCTTTGATTTGAGATAATTAATCAAAACTTAGCTTAAAATCTCTCTTGGAATCGATGTTCCCTTTCTTGCTCAAATGTGAAAACATTTACTCTTTAACTAAAATCTAGCTCAAAGGCTCTTTTTGAAATTAAGGTTTCCTTTCTTCTTTAAATGTGAAAACATTTTACTCTTTTGGAATACATAGTCCCGATATACTCTTTTGAAGAAATGAACTTCAAACTTTACTTTTTACTCAACTCAAAACTCAATTCTTAAAACAAAGTTAAAACTTTTGTAAAAGACTTTTGGAAGACACTATGAACTTATCTTGACTTGGCTCTTAACTTCTCTTGACTTGACTCTTAACTTCTCTTGACTTAACTCCTAACTTCTTTTGACTTGACTCTTAACTTTATTTGACTTGACTCTTAACTTTCCTTGAATTAAATTATGGATTCAAGGATTGTGATTTGTGATAGGAACGATCTCGTGATGTTTAGGAGTGTTTTTAGATAGTTAAACATGAGAAAAGATCAAGAAATAACTGTCTGGAAACTAGTCCGCGACGCGAAGATGTATTTAAATTTTTGGTCGCAAAAATTCTTTTTGAGGTAGAATGATTTGTGACCGCTCCGTGACGTGAAGATAATTTTTTCAATCCTGAGGAACAGGTCCGCGACGCGAACCTGGTACCCAGATTTGCCCGACTTGTTCCTTCTTCGTTTTCTAACCCCAATTCGCCTAAATTCGGTTCTTTTTCACAAATTCCCTTTAGATTCAGATACCCAGTATGTATACACATGAATCTAACTCAAACTACTCAAGGAAACAACATTTTAACCTCAAGGAACTCCTCAATCTCAACCTAACTCAAGAACGAAGGCCAATTTCAAGAACACCATTCAAGATTCATCAACTTTCAACTTTCTAGAACGAACTTCGCTAAAATAAACATGATTGGCGTGTGGGTGAACGAATCCAACGCTATGAAAGACTCACATACCTCGTAGGGATCACCCCTTGACGAAATCCACAAGCGATTCTTGAAGATCTTGACGATTCTTGTTCCTTCTCCCCTTTTCTCCTCTTTTTTTTCTTTCCTCTAAAGCCCTAACTCAATATGGTAAAAGCGTAAACTGAATCCTATTAGTTTAGACCCCAATTAATTACCAAAAATAAAATTAAGTCATGGGGTATGGAAAAGACAATATTGCCCTTCAAAAACCCGGATTAGACTTTCCTTACTTGAACGGCCTAACTTCTAATGGGCATATCTCACTCATACAAACTCGAAATCGCGCAAATTCGGCGGCGTTGAAAAGAAAATTCCAAGATATTTCCTACGGTATCTGGAAGCACACCTAACTCATCCTGAGCTAGGAGTTATGGTCGTTTGAAGTTGACCGAAAACTCATACTTAACTTAATTTTGTCACATTTCCAGATTTTTTATTCTTTCCAAAAACGACTCTTTCTTATTCTAGCTCTTTCTAGTTGCGGGGTGTTACACATTGAAATGATTTAGATAATAGAACAAAGAGTTAGAAAAACTCGGTGTCGTGTTTCCAAAATTTTGACAAAAAGGATAAGATAATTTTGGAGGAGAAGGTTTATTACAAACCTTAATTATTTGGGTGACTATAAATTATCTAATTAAGGGCAAACGGAGAATTGCAAACTACAATAGTTTCTAACATAGAAAAATAGCATTCTTTTGTGGAATTGTAGTAATCTAAAAAAAATGTCACATAAATTGAGATGAAAAAGTAATATTTTATGCTTAAATTAGAAAAGGAAAAAAAAGTCAACAAAATAATAATTAATGCTTCACAACATGTTAACTACGTTATATAATATAGTAAAGCATATAAATGTGATGTAGTGGCCACGATTTAATAAACAAGGCAATTTCTAATTGCAGTGGAAGCCGTTTTCTGCAAAATAAAAAAAATGTTGCAAATACAAAATGCACCCATGCGGGAATCGAACTCGAGCCTTCAAGGAACACAAATTGACTCCCCATTGTGTAGGGAGTGGCAAGTTTTTTATTTATATAATATTATGTACATATATACATATATGTCATGACTCAGACCGTCGTGAGTGGCACCCACACTAACTCTCCAATGGGAGAACCATTAATACTAATTAGCTAACCAACTCTAATCAAATATAATAATATTTAAGTTACGGAAGCAAGTTAAATGCTAAGAAAAGAAATAGGGAATTCTCATAAACTCCAACAAAAGTCTAACAACTAAACAATGTGGAAGAAATTAGCTAAGAATCTGAAAGTCAATGTACCAAAACATCTAACAATGAACCAAGTCTAATAACATAAGAAGCATCTAAAGAACTAGTCTAAGTCTGAAATGTGGACATAAACATAAAGGAGAACCCAAGGTAGCCCGGAAGAACTAGTTCACCCTTGAATTCGAATCGATCACTGATCTTCTAAGCGAGGTCTATCAATAGCCCCGGAAGATGCCATGTACTCAACAAAAATAAGAGCAAGATCAGTATCAGTACACAACCACCGTGTACTGGTAGGATCACACGACTATCTCACTAAGTGTAACATAAGCAAGTCATCATAACAATATAACCATGCAACATACCAAACATAAACAATATTGATTATCACATGCTCAACAATATACATTTAAAACACATCATTGGTCCTCTCATGGAACCCAAACCCAAACTGTTAGTGCACCGGTTCGTGGTACCCGATTCATTAGTTATGTCAGAACGTGGCAACCGATTCCAATTAGTATGCCGGTACATGGCATCCGATCCAATCAACACACCACAATCACAAGTACATTCTCAACAATCATACAATCAAGAAGTGACTCATGGCACATAGTTATTCATTCATACTCATTTACAATTAGTGTGATCAATAACGCAACATTCGCATACATACATGCATCATAATGAAGCAATAGTAAGCATACATCAAACAATCATAGAATCACAACCATCACCTACCTCGAAACAAGCTTGAATCCCCTAAGAAACTTGATTCTTCCTTTTTCGGATTCACTCTATTTGTTCTTGGTCTACAAACAATCGTAATGACACGGGAATCAATAAACGTTCACTAATGACCCGAATTACTAACAATTATATCAACCTTAGATCAACCCATGACCCCAATTAGGGCTGTTTCCACCATAAATTATAGATCAAAACCCTTCCCCATCGATAATTACCCATTAGATTACGTTCTACGGATCAAAAACAGATTCGGAGAGTTAAAATCTTACCTTTAGCCTCAAGAATGGTGAAAAATCGTCAAAAAAACCACTAGGTTCGTTCCTTAGCTCTCAAGTTCGAAAATTACAGAATCAAACATTTTTGGGGTTTATTTACGACTTTAAGTCACGTTTGTCCCACCACAGTGGGCCTCACCCCGCCACAACAGCAACGCCCTGGCAAAATCCCCGCCAAAGCGGCTTGCACGGATCAGAGAGCTAAATTAAAAATTCCAAGACTCTCATTTCACAACACACTTTCAACCAACAACACCCAGAAAATACCGTTCACGCCAAGATCAATTTCGGGAGTTCTACTCGCCCGAATTCAATTTTCTAAAGTCGTACGAGTTCCTTAACGTCTTGGATATCTACTCATATAATCAAATTCATAATTAAATCACCCAATTGCTACCAGATTTCTCTAGACCTCACAGACTCCGATTTCGTCCAAATTTGGACTAGGTTGGAAAATTTCAAGTTACTACCAAAAAGCTTTGCGGCACAAAAATTTTCCCGTTGGTTTTTCTATAATGACGGAAGCCGATCGTTACAATATCTAAACAGAATTTCGTTCGAGATCACTAGGTGTCGTGGCACCCCCACAACTATGAATAGATCGACCCATGTTTTAAATCATTTCTCAAAACATAAGATTTTACATAAATATATGAATATTAGCAATTAATATGATTATTATGATAAAATATTTATATTAATTATAACTTAAAAGACATAAAATTTAAAATGGTCGAATACAAATAAACAAAGTGAGTACAAAATATAATCAAAGACCATAAAATATTTATATATTAATAGAGCAACAACTATTTTATTTACTACTTAAGAAATGTGAATAAGAGTTATACTTGAAAGATGCTTACCATTACAGATAATAATGAGCAATTCAAGTGAGGCCCACATTTTTTTAATAACTTTTTACAAACTAATAAATGTGCCAAATTATAAAATTAATGGGCCCACAATTCACACAAAAGATACCTCATAACCTTAAAATTGTTGATAAAATGGATAATTGAAGTGAGCGACGGAACTTTTTATTACTTAGCTAATAAATGTGCTTATTTAGTAATGAAAATTATGAAATGTATACATTACAAAGTATATTTTTTAATAGTAGAAAAATGGCATCATTATTATTACATAGTACGTAGAACATTTATTACATAGTACGTAAAATAATAAAACTAAACTAAACAACTGATCCACGACTTATAGATATGGCCAAAATTGCAACGACAGGTTGAGCACGTAATTTGGCGGCGCATCCAAGTTGAAATGCGCTCATTGTGGTAGAAGTGCTCTTAGTATATGGATTAGACAAATCAACCCCGCCGAATCTAATTTAGTATAAAACGACGTCACTTAACATTAATTAAAAAAATGGAAAACCCCAAAACTCCCCTAAGTATAACTTCCAAAAGGCAGTTCCCAGGCCCCATCCACGCCCACCACTAACAGACCGTGGTAGAACCCACGGCCCGTGCTGGTGAACCGTGGTAGGGGTTCTGGGACATGTTTTCCAGGCCTTGACCTACGCCACTCACCCAGAGGCGTGGGCTGACCCACGAGGCGTGAGTGCCCTCCGTGGGTTACTACCAGGCAGCCTCTAAGTGTTTTTCCCCAAGGACCCATGGTTTGTCCTTGAGATTTGAGCCTTGACGTTCTAACATGATAACATAAATTTTAAGGTACGGGGAGGTACATTTACGACCCTAAACCCTAACGTCAAGCTCTAGTTTAGTCTACTAGTTTTCGGGGTGTTACATTTACATTCTCCATAAAATTTAAATTATCATAGTCTAAACTATTTCATTTTTCATACACATTGAAATAATTTAGATAATAGAACAAAGAGTAAGAAAAACTCGGCGTTCTGTTTTCAAGATTTTGACAAAAAAGAGAATATAATTTTGGAGGAGAAGGTTTAAAACAAATCTAATTATTTGTGTGACTATAAATATTCTCATTAAGGGCAAACGGAGAATTACAAACTACAATAGTTTCTAACATAGAAAAGTAGCATTCTTTTGTGGAATTGTGGTAGTCTAAAAAAAAATCACATAAACTGAGATGAAAAAGTAATATTTTATGCTTAAATTAGAAAAGGAAAAAAAAAGTCAACAAAATAAAAATTAATGCTTCACAACATGTTAACTACGTTATATAATATAGTAAAGCATATAAATGTGATGTAGTGGCCACGATTTAATAAAGGGAAAAGGGTCAAATATGCCTCTAAATTATTTGAAAAGGACTAGATATACCCCCGTTTAAAGTTTGGCTCACTCGTGCCCTCGCCGTCCAACTTTTCGTCTAGATATGCCCTTATGAGCGTTAAATGCCAAATGGAATTGCCACGTCATTTTTACATTACCACGTGGCATTTATATTAAAGGGAAAAGGATCAAATATACCCCTAAACTATTCGAAAAGGTCTAGATATACCCCCTTTTAAATAAACTACCCGACCC
>NW_006239185.1:880103-883141 GCF_000226075.1 Solanum tuberosum | reverse complement strand
AAAATTAACGCCAAAAATTCACAAATAAATATAGTAACCTTAAATTCAACAATTTCTACAATTTTTTTTAAATTTTATATTTTTCGATAAATCACGAAAATGAGTAATTGATTAATAAAAAATATGAAAAATATGAAATTTCATATTTTTTATTAATCAATTACTCATTTTCGTGATTTATCGAAAAATATAAAATTTAAAAAAAATTGTAGAAATTGTTGAATTTAAGGTTACTATATTTATTTGTGAATTTTTGGCGTTAATTTTTTATTTTTTTTTCATATTTTTCCTATTTTTTTATTTGTCAATTACTCATTTTCGGATTTATCGAAAAAAAATAAAAATTTAAAAAAATTGTTTCTTCATATTTTTCCTATTTTTTATTAGTGAATTACTCATTTTCGGAATTTACCCAAAAAAAATTGTTGAAAACGGGTCGGGTAGTTTATTTAAAAGGGGGTATATCTAGACCTTTTCGAATAGTTTAGGGGTATATTTGACCCTTTTTCCTTTAATATAAATGTCATGTGGTAATGTAAAAATGACGTGGCAATTTCAATTTAGGACATTTTAACGCCCATAAGGGCATTATCTAGACGAAAAGTTGAAACGGTTGAGGGCAACGAGTGAGCCAATTTAACGGGGGGTATATCTAGACCTTTTCAAATAGTTTAGGGGCATATTTGACCCTTTTCCCTTTAATAAATAAGGCAATTTCTAATAGCAGCGGACCCTTTTTTGCAAAAATAAAAAATGTTGCAAACACAAAATGCACCCATGCGGGAATCGAACTCGCGCCTTCAAGGAACACAAATTGATGTCCCATTTGTGTAGGTGTTTTATTTTTAAAAAAAATGGATTTTTAGAGTCGCCATATAATTTTTAAAGTGAAATTAAGAAAACTATGTTTTCCAAAAGATTAAAACAGTAAATCTAATGAAAATAATTTAGGGGGTTCAAGGTTCATATTAGTATTTCGGAAAGGGTTTGAAAGCATCCAAAATTCCCGCTAACGTGCGATTATTCAATAACTAACTATTTGACTAATTGATTTTAAAACAAAAGCATACTTGACTAATTTAAAAATAACCAACTTCAAGACTTGAAAACATTTTATACGGGAAAGGGGAATAATATAAGGGATTACTTAAGTAAAATATTTCAAAGTAATTCAAGTAATAAAATAAGTAAAATTATTTTGTCTTTGGAAAATCTCGAAATGACAATCTTTTGGGGAAATGTAATTAGGAAAACCTTAAAAGTGACTAGCAAATAAACAATTAAACAAATACGAAATAGATAAAATAAAGAGAGTGAGTTTTGGGCTCAAGTTTGATTTTTTGTTCGCTAGAGCCAGTACTTGGGCCTGATTTCGTTTTGGGCCTTTGGCCCATTTAAATCTCTTGTACCTATCCTATGCTATCAAATATTTGTTTTTCTTTGGACCCTTGGGCCCAATTCCACCTGTCCTACAAACTAACAAGGTGATAATAATTAAAATAAAAGGGCTTAGGCCCAATAATAACAATACAAAACTAAAATTTTAGGGCTTTTTGGGCCCATTTCTCCACATCGATACTGCGTATACAGTGAGTGTATATCGTTGTATCACACTGTATATCAGTGTATTTTCGGCTCCGAAACCTGCAAATTAAAATTTTCCAGCCCTATTCTTCAATCCCATTGCCTCGGCAGACTCGATAAGAGGCAAAAATGGGGGCCTCCATGGCCTAACTCGATATGCAAGGAGGGAGGAAGTCCACAAGGTACTCGAATGGAGTTTCACATGCAACGAAAACAAGGATAAGAAACTAGAAAACATTGAGCAAAATAAGAAAGGAAACTGAATAAGAAGAGTTACTGATCTTCATGAACGCAAACAAGTACAGAATGAGCTCTTTAACACACACAAAAAGGACTACATGATGGTTATTATAAATTACATGCCAAGGATTAAAGGAAAAATCACAACTCCAAAACATGCTTTCTAAATAAATAAGAATTGAAACAAACCAATCAATAATGCTAAAGGGTCACTTTTAAAAAAATGTAAATAAAGAGGTGATTATACTTTGTTCAAAGGTTGTCACGACCCGATTTCTCGAGTCATGATGGCACCTACTATACCCTACCAATAGGTAAGCCAACCCGTAACCCAGAACGTCAAGCAATGAGCGAAAGGGCAGAAACTAAGGATAACAATAATCTAAACAAGAATAACAAGGCGGAAGCAACCCAAAATAAATATATACAGAAATCCCTCCCAGAACCTGGAAGTCACTAGTACAGAGCTATCTAATAAAGAGCACAAGTCCCAAAAGTGGACCACAACAGAGCGTGTCTCAAAGGCAACAAGACTAGCTAAAACAAAAGAAGGAGACAGAACAAACCCAAAACACCAAGTGCTCGCCCTCGTCTCCGAATCACAGCTGCAAAAGAAGGCTGGAACTAATCACCGCTGGCAACTGGTACTGGACCTGCATCACGAAATAAGAGGTTAAAGTTGATATGAAAAGAAAGCACACGAGCATACCAGAAACAAACTAAGTACACTAAACTAAAACCTAAACGGGCCCCCATAAGCCCGACAGGTACACAGAAAAGAAAAGCTAAGTCTACTGAGAAAGAAGAAAACTGGGCTCCCAGCCCAAAGTACCTAAGATAATCCATCAAACTTCATCCATCTAGCAGTGCACTCCCAGCCCAGCTAGAAAGAGTGACCCTAGGGGGAACCCAACCAAACAGTCCACTCCCATCCTAGCTAGAAAGAGTGACCCGTGAGTGAGGTAGATATCGCGAGTCGTCCTACTATGCAGTCAGCTCCCAGCACAGCTAGAAAGAGCAACCCGGGGACACGAGGACACCCAGCCAGCAGCACACTCCCAGCCCAGCTAGAAAGAAAGGCCCGAGGGCGATCGCCGATATCATCGAAGCTACCCAGCCAGCGATACGTTCCCAGCCCAGCTAGAAAGAACGACCTTGGAGGTGATGGTATCTCCAATAGGATTCAATCCAACAACAACCACCGTGGAACGCCG
>NW_006239185.1:872999-879717 GCF_000226075.1 Solanum tuberosum | reverse complement strand
TAAGGTAGTAAACTGGTACCCACCCCCAATTCACTCCAATCGACATGTTTTTACACAATTAAGCTCAATCTAAAAGAAAGGAAGCCGTAGCCTACCTTAAGGTTGCTCGCGCGCTCTCCAAAGCACTTTACCGAAGCTTTTCCTTCCCGAACGACCTTTGAACGTTGTCACTCTATCAAATATAGGGTCACAACGTTAGTACGGTCGTTTAGACACCAAAATCACAACAAACGGAGAAGGGTCAATTTTGGAGTCAAAACAAGAATCGTGAGACCCGCACCAAACTGTCCGAATTTGACTCCGTCAAGAGACCCTAAACAGCACCCCAAACTTATGTTCCAAAATGGAACACAATTCGAGGCTCAAAACATAGCAAAAACCAACAAGCAAGAAACCTTACTTTAATCACTAAAAAAAAAAAGCAGCAGCAGTCCAAACTCGGAATAAATGAAAATCGAAAGGTGCCCAGCACTCTTTGAACACTCTACGATGAAGTATCGACAATTCTCAACACGTGAGACTTCGAATCACCCAAAACCGAGCTAAAATGAGAGAGATATGACCAAAACAAGAATGCCAAAAACAAAGGCTCGAAAAAGGGATATAGCAGTCAGGTAAATCGCGAAATTACCTCGAACTACGTGCACCCAAAAACTTCCAAACACTCTACTACAAAGCCACCGAAAATACGAAGCTCCCGCACTTCAAATCACCTAATTCGGACAAAAGATGAGAGAGTTATGAGGGTTTAAGTTTTGGGAAATGTTGCTGGTTTTCTGCATTAAATAGCAGATTTGCTGCTAATTTTTTCCAAAACTAAAAACTCCGACAGAGTGCTCTGAACTCGTTCGGAACCCCGTGCACGCAAATGAGATATGCAACCATACCAAATTCGATATTCCGGATTCAACGGCGCAGTCGAAATTTCCATCAGAGGTAATCTCGATAAAAAGTGGATCCCACTTCCAAAAGCCATTTTAAGTCAAAACCCACAAAAGGGCTCGGAAAGATATCGAAAACCTCGGGACACAAAAGAAGGGTCAATCTAGACCAAACTCGACATTCCGGAGCTAACCGCTCTGACGGAATTCTCATCCGAGAGCGTTTACTCAGAATGTTGACCAAAGTCAAACTTAGGCTTAAACTTAAAGTTAAAACGCCTAATCGCACCGACTCATACTGAAAACCTCGGGAGTCATGTCGACCATACTACTAGCCTAAAATGACCCTTTCGGAGCTGATGGAATTGTCAGAATTGGATTCCGATGTCATCTTCTTGAACTTTTGATCGAAATTGATCGTTCAAGGTTCATAAGCTCCAAAACACAAAAAACTCGCACCAAGACCAAAACGAAAGACCAGGTGACCGAACTGTCAATCCCAGCAAGTCATAAATGACTTGGGGTCGCTACAGGAACGCTCTAAATGACACACAGAAGGCAAGACACAGAAATGACCTGGAGGGTCATTACAAAGGCATGATTTTCAAGAAAGCTATCAGTGAATAAAACAACAAAAACAGGGGCTTGGATAAAATAAGAATAGATTACACCATGATAAGTAATAAGCAATCAACATAGCTCAAAATATAAAGAGAGCCTGTCATACTAGACAAATATCCCACTTTATGCAATAACAAAACTAAATTTATCCATGAGGACCTAAATATGACAACTTGTTATATTAGAGGGTCAAGATATTGGGGGTAATAGCCAACTAATCATCGGAAGAAAATAGTTGATCAGTTGTGAACCATATTCAAAAAAAATTGACTAGCAAGACATCTTCTTGGATGTTAAACCAATATAAAATGTGCAAGTTAGAGTCTGTAATACAAGCTAATTCATCAAACAAAATCAGAAACTCATAACGACAAAATGACAATGACTAACAACGAAGAACAACAAGTTAGAAACAATAGATTAAACCAACAGAAGGAAAGGAAGAAGTTACCTGTTTTGGAGCAGCAAACTGGAACAACAGCACTGCAGAAGCCCTCCACCACTAAGCTTCAAGAATTTCGACATAAGCGACGAACAAGAATAAGAAAGTAGAATCGATTTCGGGTGTGTTTTGCTTTGTGACTTGATGCTAAACTTTGTGAGTTTGCTCCCTTTGTAAGCTATTTTCTAGACCTCTATCAACTACCCAACCTTTTCTTTGTTTTTGCCTAAGCTGTTTCCAAACTGAAGAGAAAACGACCTGGAGGATAGGGTTGATTTAGAGGGGAAAACGGGAGACATTTTGAATGAAATTCGAAATTCGAATTCCCTTGGAAGTTAAGAAAACTTGTACCATTCTCAACGGAAAAATGAAGGGATTCGAGCAAAGGACGATTGAGGCATCAAGATGCAAACACCTGGCTTACTCCCGTACGGAGAGGATGACACGCACTGCTCACTGGACTCGGACGCGCTGGATTTTCCTGGGTTTCATTGTGGTCGCTGCGCGAGGAAGAATAAACGTAGGCAATGGGTCGTGTTGGGGTCGGGTATGGGTATTTATGTTGCCGATGTATGAGAAATAAATGGGCCTGGAATGTATGAGGATGGGTTGGGTATCCATTTTGAATTGGAAAAGTGGGCTGCTAGAAAATTGAATGAATGGCCCAACTTGGTTTCTTAAATTGAGTTGAAGGCATGGAAGGAAGTAGTTAGAATTGTTATTAAGAAAATGATCATATGAATTTTAATTGTAGCCATTTAGAGTTGACAATTTAGCCAATTTGAGTTTAGTTGGTGACTCAACTAAAAACTAAATAAGACAAATTAATATTAATTAATTAAAGAGCTTCTTAATCTTAACAAAATAAAATAATCGACTTAATTATAAACTAATTAATTCTAAAATGCAAACTATTACATAACTTAAAAGACATAAAATTTAAAATGGTCGAATACAAATGAACAAAGTGAGTACAAAATATAATCAAAGACCATAAAATATTTATATATTAATAGAGCAACAACTATTTTATTTACTACTTAAGAAATGTGAATTAAGAGTTATTCTTGAAAGATGCTTACCATTACAGATAATAATGAGCAATTCAAGTGAGGCCACATTTTTTTAATAACTTTTTACAAACTAATAAATGTGCCAAATTACAAAATTAATGGGCCAACAATTCACACAAAAGATAACTCATAACCTTAAAATTGTTGATAAAATGGATAATTGAAGTGAGCGACGAAACTTTTTATTACTTAGCTAATGAATGTGCTTATATAGTAATGAAAATTATGAAATGTATACATTACAAAGTATATTTTTTAATAGTAGAAAAATGGCATAATTATTATTACATAGTACGTATAACATTTATTACATAGTACGTAGAATAATAAAACTAAACTAAACTAAACAAGTGATCCACGACTTATAGATAAGGCCATAATTGCGACGACATGTTGGGCACGTAATTTGGCGGCACATCCAAGTTGAAATGCACTCACTGTGGTACAAGTGAGTGCATGGAAGAATATAAATATTGTCGGTAGATTCAAAGTCGGATAAACATATCCGACATGTAGTGTCACGATCACCTAACTCTATATCAGAATAGGGTAGACGTGGAAACAAGCGAAGAGTTGCTTGTCCACGTCTTTTAGTGGCCCATTTCTGCCCTATTTTAACATGTAGAAACATAAAAAGCAAAACAACACTCATAACTAATACTGCAATCATAGCTTGAACTAGGTGCTTAACTATGTAGTTGTTGTTATTTGATTCATCTGATTGTACGTACGACATTGTCAATAGTTTAATCTGCAGTCAAATATTATCGATCAGATCAGTTTAATTATTATAATTTAGAAGATAACAGAGAGCTTCATTTTACCCTTTCCCATGGAGAAGAGAGAAATGGTGATGATATACTTGAAGGTGTATTATATTGGAAGATTGTGCTCAACTTGTGAAGGTGAAGGTAAACAATGTCGTTGATATTGCCTCAGCTAACAAGACTTCATGTGAATGCAAAATCAATTGTTTACAAAATACAGAAGAATGCAGAGAAGAATAGGGGGTGAGGTGATCTTTTGAAATGTTGTGTCTTCTTTTGAAACAATTATTAAACATGATCAGAAGCTTACTTGTAAAACCAATGTTTTGATATTAATGGTGAAGATGACTTGTTATGAAAAAAGAAGTAAGTGTTAAAAGGACAAAAGTCCAACGTTCGTTTGGTTTTGCTTCAATTTCTTTTGTATACTAGAAAGGGAATAAGGGTAGCCGTGCACATTCACTCAAAGTATAAGAAAGGCAGTGGCGGAGCCAGAAAATTCATGAAGAGGGTCTAAAAATTAAACAAAAGGGGAAGCAATTGTTGCAAGTGAAATTTGAACACGCAAGTACTGACTCATTAAAGATGTCTAAACAAACATTCAAGACATCTTAAACCACTGGACTATAACAACCTATTATGTCAAGGGTATCCAAAATATGTTATTTAATCACTTCGTGTATCATTTTACTTGTATATGTAGGATTTCTTTCCGACGAAGGGTGGACACCCTGGCATACATGTGTCTGCGCAGGGACGTACTTCAAGAGGTGTAAATGTAATATACAGTGGCGAGCAGACAAGATTTTTGGTCAAGAAAATTCATCCAAGTAAAAATTATTATGACCTTATATTGTCAAAGAAAGTCCGGACAAACATCCTTTCCATGACCATAACTTATGTAGGCCACATATCCTAATGCAATTGGGAAGGTTTTAGGAACATTCTTTTTTTTGTTCTACCAGCATAACAAAATTTGCATGCCATTTTTCTAATAAAATAATAATTGGTCTTACTTATTTATTAGTCGAGTTTGCTAAGTAAATTCAATTTGATTATGTTCACAATTCAATGGACCAATTGCAATTCACTTGGCCCCTTTCTCAATTATTCCTCCAACCTTTCCAGCAGCCCACTTCATAATATACTACAGTCCCCTGCGTTCTTCTTCTTCCAGCAGAAAACGCACCAGTGTGTATTGGGATGTGAGGTTGTAACTGCACATCCTTTAAGCGGCTAACCACCTTAAATAAATAGCATATCTCAATTTCAGTTAATCATCATGGTCTCTCTTCTCTGAAAATATTGTTTACCTCTTTTCTGTCCAAAATGCTTTGGTTTGTAGCTTTGTCCTTTATTTCTTAAAAGTGTATGTCTTTATTGTGAATTAATTACTGGACTATGTGTGTATTGGGATTTATGTTTCTTTTCTAAATTCCTTTTCATTTGTTTATGCATGAAATCTGCTCCATTTGAGTCTTCTATTATGGACTCCACCTCCTTGCCCTGCATTTCCATTTGGGCCATGGAGGCCCAAATTTGCCTTTATCGAATCAGCCCGCTACGGATGATTGAAGTCATAGGTTGTCCGGAAGCTAAGGAACAGGTAGAAGACAGGGGGCTGGAAATTGAATTTTCAAGTCCCAAAAGAGGGTTGTATATATGATGTATACAGTTGTATACACTAGTATACAAGGCCCAATTTTTTAATACAGGAGTACAGGGTTGAAACTAAAAAATGCAGATGTTGGAGGTCCTAAAAATGGGTTGTGTATCACACATACAGGTTTCGGATGGTATACGGTAAATGTATACACAAATTCTCAAAGGCAAAAAAGGGCCAAAGCCCAAAAAACAATTCTGGCAGGTTGAAGAAAGGTCAAATGGGCTGAAATCCTTGAATTTACAGCTGGCCCATTTCTTAGAATTAGGGGATAGGTGGGCTAAAAGCCCAACATTAATTGAATTTGGGCAAGGAAGCTTAAGTCCAAAGATTTCTTTCATTTATATATTTATTTATTATTGTATTGACTAACCTTTTGTTTGAATTGGTTTTATTTAATTAAATTCCCCAAAAGAAAGTCATTTCACATTTTTATGTCAAATTAAATTATTTATATTTTTATTTATTACTTAGTTTTATTTTATTTTATTTGTTGTCTTGCAACACATGAATTATTCTCTTTAAAAACCTCTTTAGGTTTATTTCCTTCCAAATAAAATGGGTTCTCTTACTTAACTAATTTTTCAAGTTAGTCAAATGTTTTAGTCAAATTGTTGGTCAACCGCAAGTTAATGGACATTTCGATGGCCTAACACTTTCTCGGAATGTAAATTGAACTTCGAACCCTTTATTTATTTTAATTGATTTTTGTCTGATTAAATCTTTTGAAAAATAATAAGTTTTTTTAATTTCTTTCAAAAATTAAGTGGAGACTCTTTTTGAAAAAATCATTTTTTTCAAAGCATAAATTAAATTGATTTTTCGAAATTTTAGTCTTTTATTTTGTATTTTTCGATAAAATAGATATATTTATCATGTGTAAATTTTTTCAAATAAAAGACAGAGTGCATTACACATACTAATGTGTGTTTCTCAAACTAATAACTGATAATTTAGGTATCAAACTCACATTGTCAATAATTTAGGTATAAAACAAAAAAAAAAGATAGTTTAAATGTGTTTTTGACACTCTGGGTATGTTTGGTATGAAGGAAAACATTTTCCAATTTTCTCATTTTTAGTTGGGTAAAATGTTTTCCAAATCAACTCATATTCCTCAAATTTAAGGAAAATGACTTCCCTTCAAAAATTAGGAAAAACATTTTCCAAAACTTTCCTCCAACTTCAAACTACAATTTTTTTTGTTGAAATAAATTTAAAGATTTTTTCAAAAAAATAATTTTCAACTTTAATTTATTTTTTACCCCACC
>NW_006239185.1:869662-872817 GCF_000226075.1 Solanum tuberosum | reverse complement strand
CCCCCCACCACCCCACCCTCCCCCAAAAAAATTAAGTTTATTTTTAAAAAATATTTTCAATTTCAGTTCAAGAAATATACTTGATGAACTGTTGCAATCCCTTTGCGAAGTTTATCGAATCTTTCCTTTAAGGTCACTCCAAACAACGAATGGATCGCATGAGTAGACGATTGCTTTGAGCAGTTCCTTCGATACACTAGACATTGTACATTATTTAGTAAAATTGTGTACAATACTTGCATATTTCATGCACATAAAAACTTTCTTACTCTTAATTACTAATATAGTAAAACAAGATTTATAATTAATATCTCATAATTTTAAATAGAGAATGAGACATTATATTATTATTGTGTTTGATTGGTGATATAAATTTATGTGAATAACCAAACACAATATAATTTTTTTTATCGCAAACTTAATCTTAAGATATACCACATCGTATCCCACATATCAATGTTCCTAATAATTGATAGCAGACGAAAAAAAAGAATGTTCCTAATAATTGTACAACTGTCTATTCTATGAATTTTGTTATGCTATCCAAGTTGAAATGCACTCACTGTGGTACAAGTGAGTGCAATGAAGAATATAAATATTCTCCGTTGACTCAAAGTCGGATAAATATATCTGACATGTAGTGTCACCTAACTATATGTTTTCTATATCAGAATAGGTCATTCGGACAAAACCCATGCCCCCCTAACCAGTCGTACTCTGACTAGGCTTCAAAAAACTTCGAGATCACCGAGTTTTTGGGAAATAAGCGAAGATTCCTTGTTCACGTCTTTTAATGGCCCATTTCTACCCTATTTTAAGAAGTACAAACATAAGAAGTTAAGAAACACTGTTATTATAGCTTGAACTACATGATTAACTATGTACTTGTTATCTAAGTCTTTTACTTGTACGAACGACATTGTCAATAGATTCAACCAATAATTTGTAGTATATCAATCAAATATTATAGTTTAAATAGAAAATAACCTAAAATATCTTTACATTTTTACAATAAAGTAAAAATAAATAAGAGTTCACTAATACATACCTTGAATTTTAAAGAGGCACAACAACATAATTAATATTTTAAATTAAGATAAGATCTCAGAGATGATTAAATATTTTGGATAATATGTGTGAAAGAGAGAAATAATATATCATGGTAATAATAATGCAAGTTTTTATTAAGGGATGAAGATCTCACTTAAATATAAATAAGAAAAATATAGGAAATAAATGGGAGAGAAGGGAAACTAAGTTGTAAAAGTGAAGCAATAACCTAAGACATTACCCTCCTTAAGGTACGACCCTTCTTCAGACGTTGCGTTTCCCTTTCTATTATTTGTACTCTTTACCACAGTAGCATAACAAAAAAAATTGAACCAAACTTAACAATAATTTGAGTTTATGTTCATCACACATGATTGCTCTATCAAGAATATTAACTAGAAGAGAAAAAACATAAAGTCACCACTGAAGTTGTCCCGAATTTTCAATAAGACACTTTAACTTTGCAATCGTCCTATTATCCCACTAAACAATTTCGAACATATATTATCATATCATTTTTCATCCACCTGACATAGAGAGTGGTGTGCACTCTCTCAAAGAGAGTAAGCAACCTAAAATAACTAATATAATTTTATTTTTACAAGTATTTTATTATAAAATATATTTTCTTATTTTTCTTATTATTTTTACTTTTGTTCCTTTTTATTTTTTCTTTTTCTTTCTTCTTTGTTCTTCAAAAATTCATTGTCATCTCCATTGAAGCTTCTCACTTTCAATGTCACCATTTTACCACAACTTCACCTTCCTTGTTTTACTACTATTAGTTTTACTCTCTTTTAATTTTTAAAAACTTTATCTGAATATTTTTTTACATTTCGAACAATTTGATAAACCCATTAGATTTCAAGATGATTAGGAAGTATCATTTAGTTTTTTTTTTCGATTTCAAGTAAGTTCTTTCAATTTTCGGGAAATTCATTGATTCTTTTAAAATTATCATTTCTAATTTTGAAGTTATATCAAAAGGAGTAGTTGATGATACCTTCAAAATTTTAAATTTTCTTAGAAAAATAATTAATTTTGTTATCAATAATTCAATAAAGTCTAAAAAATAGTATGAATTCTATAAAGAATTTGACCGGAGAAGAAGAAGAAGAAAAAAGAGAGAAAAAATGGAAGTGGGGTTCAACTTGATGCGGGGGGTGGGGTGAGGGTAGGAGGTGAAGAAAAAGAAAGAAAATGGAGGAATGGATCACTTGAAAGTGGGAGGTGGAAGATGATGTGAAATTTAAGATAAATAGGTACAAAACCGGTTGAAAGCTCGACAGCTACTTAAAATTAAAATAAGTCAAAAAGTGTGTGTGTGTGAGAGAGAGAGAGAGAGAAAGAGAGAGAAAAAGAAAAAACTTAAAATAAAAAAATTACATTTTTAATTAAATTAACACATGTCATGTAATGATTGGTGTGTGAACACACTTGCTTCTTAAAATCTGGGGTTGATCGAAAAATGATATAATAATATTTGTTCAAAATTATTTAGTGGGGTAATAAGACGATTGCAAAATTAAGGTGTCTTTTTGAAAATTCGGGACAACTGCATTAATGACTTTATGTCTTTTCTCTAAAAATTTTGATATTTTTTGGGTAGTCACGAAAAAATGTGAAATTTTGATATTTTATTCGTATCAATATTCTAAGGTGACTGGTGCGATTCGGGAATTTTTTGAGGTGTTTTTATGTCTTTTTCTTGATTTTATATTTTTCAAACATTTACGAATTAAAAATTTTGATATTTTTCGGGCAGTCACGAAAAATGTGAATTTTTGATATTTTATTCGTATCGATATTCTAAAGTGACTGGTACAATTTGGGTATTTTTTGAGGTATTTTTATGTCTTTTTCTTGATTTTTATATTTTTCGGACGTTTACGAATTAAAATTTTTAACATTTTAATCGTATCGATATTCTAAGGTAACTGGTGCGATTCGAGAATTTTTGAGGTGTTTTTATATCTTTTTCTTGATTTTTATATTTTTCGGATGTTTATGAATTTTTTTGTTATTTTTCTAGCAGTCACGAAAAATTGTGAAATTTTGATATTTTATTCGTATCGATATTCTAAGGTGACTGGTACGATTCGAGA
>NW_006239185.1:856733-869646 GCF_000226075.1 Solanum tuberosum | reverse complement strand
AAAAAATGTGAAATTTTGATATTCTATTTGTATCGATATTCTAAGATAACTGGTGCGATTCAGGAATTTTTGAGGTATTTTTATGACTTTTACTTGATTTTTATATTTTTCGGACGTCTACGAATTAAATTTTTTGATATTTTTCAAGGAATCATGACAAAATGTGAAATTTTTATATTCTATTCGTACCGATATTCTAAGGTGATTGGTGCATTCAAAAAAAATTTGTGGTGTTTTTATGTCTTTTTCTTGATTTTTATATTTTTTGGATGTTTATGAATTAAAAATTTTGATATTTTTCGGGCAACCACGAAAAAATGTGAAATTTTGATATCTTATTCGTTTCGATATTCTAAGGTGACTGGTGTATTTCGGGAATTTTTTTAGGTGTTTTTATGTATTTCTTGATTTTTATATTTTTCGAACATTTACGAATTAAAATTTTTGATATTTTTCGAGCAGTCACGAAAAAATGTGAAATTTTTATATTTTATTTGTATCGATATTCTAAGATGATTGGTGCGATTCAAGAAATTTGTAAGGTGTTTTTATGTCTTTTTCTTGATTTTTATATTTTCAGACGTTTGCGAATTAAAATTTTTGATCTTTTTTGAACAGTCACGAAAAAATGTGAAATTTTGATATTTTATTCATATCGATATTCTAAGGTGACTGGTGCGATTCCGGAATTTTTTGAGCTGTTTTTGTCTTCTTTATTTTATATATATTTTTCGGACGTTTACGAATTAATTTTTTTTATATTTTCGGGCAAAAATGAAAAAATGTAAAATTTTGGTATTTTATTCGTCTTGATATTCTAAGGTGCGATATTCATATCGATATTCTAAGGTGACTGGTACGATTCGAGAATTTTTTGACGTGCTTTTATGTCTTTTTCTTATTTTTATATTTTCGGACATTTACGAATTAAATTTTTTGATATTTTTCGGGCAGTCACAAAAAAATGTGAAAATTTCATATTTCATTCGTATCAATATTCTATATTTTTCTGACGTTTAGGAATAAATCTCCCCAAGAATACATACCTCAAATGTGATGGTAAAGCCTTAAGCTCCAATTTTGGAGCCTCTTCAACAAACGGTTTTGCGGGGGGAGAGTCTCGATTCTTCATATCTGACTCCAATTTCTTCTGTTTTGAACGGAATTCGAATCTATCAAGGGCAGCAACTAACTCATCATAATCTTCAATACCATCACCCTCAAAATTCATCATCACCGCTGCAAGTGCATCAACATTCAACCGCTCTTTAATAGACACATCAGAACCTTGACCCACAATATGATTCACCACGGACACTGACTTTAGATCACTTTCCTGCTTCATGGACCTAAAGATATTAAAAGTTACCTCTTCACTATTCAATCGAAACTTCATCTGCCCTTTCTCCATATCGACCAAGGCGCGCCCAGTAGCAAGGAATGGTCTCCCTAGGATGATGTGGACCTCAAAATCAACCTCACAGTCAAGTATCACAAAATCCACCGAAAAAATAAACGACATCACTTTCACAAGCACATCTTGGAGAACACCATTGGGCCTATCAGCCATGAGTAATCGCATCGCAGTTGGTTTTGGAGCCCCTAAACCCAACTTCTTGTCAATAGACAATGGTATTAGATTAATGCTAGCACCCAAATCACACAACGCCTTAGCAAAATGCAACAACCCAATGGTACAAGGAATAGTGAAGGCAACAGGATCCTCTTTCTTCTGCACAAGTGACCTTGTAGCAATGTTGCAACCTATCATCATCTTCAAAACTCATGGCCCTCTTCTTAGTCACCAAATATTTCATGAACTTTGCATACTCAGGCATTTGCTCCAAAGCTTCTATCAACAGAACATTGATGGAAAGTTGTTTCAACATAGTAATAAACCTGCGATATTTCCCTTCTTCATTCTTCTTCACCAACCTCTGTGGGAATGGAGGTGGAGGTCTATTCTTCATTCTTCTTTACCAACCTCTGTGGGAATGGAGGTGGAGGTCTAGGCATGGGATAACTTTTTGGGTTATCTCTACTTCCTTCTCTGTAGCATTCTTGGACTCTCCAGTAGCCTCAATCTCATCATTATCTTTCTCAACTACAATTTCAACCTCAGACAGCATAGGTGGATCAATGGTCTGCTTACCCCCTCGAGTAGTGACTGCCATACAATGCCCATCATTCTTCGGATTTTGGATGGTGTTGCTAGGAAGTGTGCCAGGTTGATGTGGGTTGACTGTAGTGGACAACTGATTCATCTACTGCTCAAGTTGCTTGATCAACACTGCATGGGCATCAACTTTTTGATCGATTCCGGACAAGTCGTTTCGCATCTCCTTCACATTCTCATCAGTCGAATCAAACCTCCTCATCATCTTCTGCATCATATCCTCAATCCGTGACATACTACCCCAGCTTTCCTATTGCCAGATTCCCGATTCTGTGAAGGGACATAAGGCCCAACTCTATCGTTCTTGTTGCCATAGTTGTTCCGATTGTAGCTGTTGTCGCGATCAAAACGAGTTGCTAAATATGCTTGTTAATAAATGGTATACAACAAACAATAAAGTAGTTGAGTCTACAATTCCCCCATTAGAAGAAATTGCTTTGCAAATAGAGGGTAAAGTAATTACTGCTTCACCCTTTAAAATGAAAATAAGTAGAGAAAATATACTTACAACAAACTTTTTATTGATTTAGGGAAAACATAGAGAACATGGATAGGAGAAAATGAAAAAGATGGGGAAAATGGGAGAAAAGTGTAGAGAGGTTTCATTGCAAGCCCATGTTAACATTTAATATGTCAACAAATAAACAAACATTGGACCTCACAGGAACAAAAGTTCATGCCACAAAGTGACAGGGGACCAAACAACAAGATACATATTTTAAGATCAATTTTCAGCAAATACATCTTCAAAGAAGATAGACATGCAGCAAATTCAACAGAAGCTACGTGAAAAAATAAAAAAACACACAAACAATACAAAAAACGCCTCAAAAAAATTTCGACTTGCACTAATGACCTTAGAATATCAAGACGAATAAGAGAACAAAACTTTACTTCTTTTCATGACTACCCGAAAATGGCCGAATATTATTTAAATGATCCAAAATGATCGAAAAATCAAGAAACACACATAAACAAAACAAAAAATGCCTCAATTTTTTTTTGAGTTGCACCAATGACCTTAGAATATCGTGACGAATAAGATAACATAACTTTACTTCTTTTCGTAACTTCCCGAAAATGGCCAAAAATTACGTAAATGTCCCAAAATGGTCGAAAAATTAAGAGACACACATAAACAATACAAAAAATGCCTCAAAAAAATTTCGACTTGCACCAATGATCTTAGAATATCGTGACGAATAACAGAAAAAAACTTTACTTCTTTTCGTAACTGCTCGAAAATGGATGAATATTACGTAAATGCCCCCAACATGGCCAAAAAATGAAGAAACACACATATACAATACAAAAAGCGCCTCAAATTTTTTTTGACTTGCACCAATGACCTTAGAATATCGTAATGAATAAGAGAAAAAAACTTTACTTCTTTTCGTAACTGCCCAAATATGACCGAATATTACGTAAATGCCCCAAAATGGTCAAAAAATCAAGAAACACACATAAACAATACAAAAAAACGCCTCAAAAAATTTCGACTTGCACCAATGACCTTAGAATATCGTGACGAATAAGAGAATAAAACTTTACTTCTTTTTGTAACTGCCCAAAAATAGCCGAATATTACGTAAATTCCCCAAAATGGTCGAAAAATCAAGAAACACACATAAACAATACAAAAAACGCCTCCAAATTTTTTTCACTTGCACCAATGACCTTAGAATATCGTGACAAATAAGAGAATAAAACTTTACTTCTTTTTGTAACTGCCCGAAAATGGCCGAATATTACGTAAATTCCCTGAAATGGTCAAAAAATTAAGAAACACATAAACAATACAAAAAATGCCTCAAATTTTTTTTTGACTTGCACCAATGACCTTAGAATATCATAACGAATAAGAGAACAAATTTTACTTATATTCGTAACTGCCCGAAAATGGCCGAATATTATGTAAAATGCCCCAAAATGGCCGAAAAATCAAGAAACACACATAAACAATACAAAAAATGCCTCAAATTTTTTTTTGACTTGCACCAATGACCTTAGAATATCGTGACGAATAAGAGAACAAAACTTTACTTCTTTTCGTAACAGCCTAAAAATGGCCGAATATTACGTAAATTCCCCAAAATGGCCGAAAAATAAAGAAACACAAATGAACAATACAAAAAATGCCTCAAAAAAATTTCGACTTGCACCAATAATCTTAGAATATCGTGACGGATAAGAGAACACAACTTTAATTCTTTTCGTTACAACCCGAAAATGGCCGAATATAACGTAAATGCCCCAAAATGACCGAAAAATCAAGAAACACACATAAACAATACAAAAAACGTCTCAAAAAAGTTTTGACTTACAACGGACCGAGTTTCGGGATGGAATCCTAGAGAAAGTTGGGCAGAGTAACGGAAGGGAGCAAGAACAAGTAAAAACTTAAAACAAAACGTGGGAAAAGAGAAGAACAAGAAAGCAGTAAACAAACTGAAACTTTAAAATTTAAAACATGTAATGAAAATAAGTAGAGAAAATATACTTACAATAATCTTTTTATTGATTTAGGGTAAACATAGAGAACATGGATGGGAGAAAAGGTAAAAGATGGGGAAAATGGGAGAAAAGTGTAGAGAGGTTTCAAAGTCATAAGATTTTGAATGCCCTCTACTGATACGAATTGAAAACCTTAAATAGTCCTCAAAAGTGCTAACTAATCTAACTTATTGTGTTATCTATTTTACATGTGTGCATACACTAATACACATCATTCTTTTTACACGTAACTACTAATTATTACACATAACTGATGATAAGTATATGTGGCTGGAAATATATGCCACGTAGCTGGAACTACTTACAAGTAGCTTTTGTTGAATTTGATGCATGTCTATCTTCTTTGAAGATGTATTTGCTGAAAATTGATCTTAAAATATAGGTCATTGGTGCAAGTTGAAATTTTTTGAAACATTTTTTGTATTGTTTATGTGGTTTTCTTAATTTTTTGGCCATTTACATAATGTTCGGCCATTTTCGGGCAGTTACGAAAAGAAGTAAAATTTTGCTCTTTTATTCGTCACGATATTCCAAGGTCATGAGTGCAAGTCGAATTTTTTTTGTATTATTTATGTGTTTTCTTGATTTTCCAGCCATTTAGGGGGATTGACGTAATATGCGGCCATTTTCGGGCAGTTACGAAAAGAAGTAAAGTTTTGTTCTTTTATTCGTCACGATATTCTAAGGTCATTGGTGCAAGTCAAAAAAAATTGAGGTGTTTTTTGTATTGTTTTTGTGTTTTTCTTCATTTTTTTGCATTTAGGAGAATTTACGTAATATTCAGTAATTTTGGGGGAAGTTACGAAAAGAAGTAAAGTTTTGTTCTTTTATTCAACACGATATTTTAAGGTAATTGGTGCAAGTCAAAAAAAAATTGAGGCGTTTTTGGTATTGTTTATGTGTTTTTCTTAATTTTTCGGCCATTTAGGGGCATTTACATAATACTCGTCCATTTTCAAGAAGTTACGAAAAGAAGTAAGGTTTCGTTCTTTTATTCAACACGATATTCCAAGGTCAATGGTGCAAGTCAAAACTTTTTGAGACATTTTTTGTATTGTTTATGTGTTTTTCTTGATTTTTTGGCCATTTAGGGGAATTTACGTTGTATTCGGCCTTTTTTGGGCAATTACGAAAAGAAGTAAAATTTTGTTCTTTTAATCGTCACAATATTCTAAGGTCATTAGTGCAAGTCAAAAAAAATTTGAGGCGTTTTTTGTATTGCTTATGTCTTTTTCTTGAAATTTCGGCCATTTACTGTCATTTATGTAATATTCGTCCATTTTTGGGTATTTACGAAAAGAATAAAAGTATTGTTCAATTATTCGTCACGATATCCTAAGGTCATTGGTGCAAGTTGAATTTTTTTTGAGGCATTTCTTGTATTGTTTATGTGTTTTACTTGATTTTTCGACCATTTAGGGGAATTTACATAATATTCGACCATATTCGGGCAATTACGAAAAGAAGTAAAGTTCTGTTGTTTTATTTGTCGCGATATTCTAAGGTCATTGGTGCAAGTCGAAATTTTTTGGAGATGTTTTTTGTATTGTTTATGTGTTTTTCTTGATTTTTCGACCATTTTGGGGAATTTTTGTAAGAATCAACCATTTTTGAGTTGTTCCTAAAAGAAGTAAAGTTTTGTTTTTTTATTCGTCATGATATTCTAATGTTATTGGTGCAAGTCGAAATTTTTTTATGCTATTTTTGTATTGTTTATGTGTTTTTCTTGATTTTTTGGCCATTTAAGGGCATTTACGTAATATTCAATCATTTTCGGGCTGTTTCGAAAAGAAGTAATGTTTTGTTCTTTTATTCGTCACGATATTTAAAGGTCATTAGCGCAATTCGAAATTTGTTTGAGGCATTTTTTGTAATGTTTATGTGTTTTTCTTAATTTTTCGGCCAATTAGGGGCATTTACGTAATATTCAGCCATTTTCGGGCTGTTACGAAAAGATTTAAAGTTTTGTTCTTTTATTCGTCACGATATTCTAAGGTCATTGGTTCAAGTACAAAAAAAAAATCAGGCGTTTTTTATATTGCTTATGTGTTTTGTTTTTTTTCCCGGCTATTTAGGATCATTTACGTAATATTCGGTCATTTTTTGTTAGTTACGAATATAAGTTAAGTTTTGTTGTTTTATTCTTCTTGATATTACAAAGTCATTGGTCCAAGTCGAATTTTTGAGGCGTTTTTTGTATTATTTATTTGTTTTTCTTGATTTTTCGGCCATTTAGAAGCATTTACATAATATTCAGCCATTTTCGGGCAGTTACGAAAAGAAGTAAAGTTATGTTCTTTTATTGGTCACGATATTCTAAAGTCATTGGTGCAAATCAAGAAACTTTTGAGGCATTTTTTTTGTATAGTTTATGTGTTTTTCTTTATTTTTCGGCCATTTAGGGGAATTTACGTAATATTCAGCCATTTTTGGGCAATTACGAAAAGAAGTAGAATTTTGTTCTTTTATTCGTCACGATATTCTAAGGTCATTAGTGCAAGTTACAATTTTGTTTTGAGACGTTTTTTGTATTGTTTATGTGTTTTTATTAATTTTTTGATCTTTTAGGGACATTTACGTAATATTCGGCCATTTTCGGGCAATTACGAAAAGAAGTTAGTTATTGTTCTTTTATTCGTTATGATATTCTAAGGTCATTGGTTCAAATCTAAATTTTTTTGAGGCATTTTTTGTATTGTTTATGTGTTTTTCTTAATATTTCGGCCATGTTGGGGTATTTACGTATTATTCGATCATTTTCTGGCAGTTACGAAAAGAAGTTAAGTTTTGTTCTTTTGTTTATCACGATATTCTAAGATTATTAGTGCAAGTTGGAAAAAAATTCGGGCGTTTGTTGTATTGTTTTTGTGTTTTTCTTTATTTTTTCGGGATTTAGGGGCATTGACGTAATTTTCGGCAATTTTGGGGGCAGTTATGAAAAGAAGTAAAGTTTTATTCTTTTATTCGTCACGATATTCTAAGGTCATTCGTGCAAGTCAAAAAAATTTTCAGGCATTTTTTGTATTGTTTATGTGTTTTTCTTGATTTTCGGCTATTAAGGGGCATTTACCTAATAATCAGCCATATTCGGGTAGTTACAAAAAGAAGTAAAGTTTTGTTCTTTTATTCGTCATGAAATGCTAAGGTCATTGGTTCAAGTCCAAATTTTTTTGAGGCGTTTTTGGTATTGCTTATGTGTTTTTCTTGATTTTTCAGCTATTTTTGGGAATTTACGTAATATTCGGCCATTTTCGGGTAGTTACGAAATGAAGTTAACTTTTGTTCTTTTATTCATCACGATTTTCTAAGGTCATTGGTGCAAGTCGAATATTTTTTGAGGGGTTTATTGTATTGCTTCTGTATTTTTCTTGATTTTTCGGTCATTTAGTGGTATTTACGTATTATTTGGCTATTTTCGGGCGGTTACGTAAAGAAGTTTTGTTTTGTTCTTTTATACGTCACGATATTCTAAGGTCATTGGTGCAAGTCGAAACTTTTTTGAGGCATTTGTTGTATTGTTTATGTGTTTCTCTTGATTTTTCGGCCATTTAGGGGAATTTACGTAATATTTGGCCGTATTCAGGTAGTTACGAAAAGAAGTAAAGTTTTGTTCTTTTATTTGCCACGATATTCTAAGGTCATTGGTGCAAGTAAAAAAAAATTGGGTGTTTTTTTGTATTGTTTATGTGTTTTTCTTGATTTTTCGACCATTTGGGAGGATTAACGTAATATTCGGCCAATTTCTGGCAGTTACAAAAAGAAGTAAAAAAATTTCATTTATTCGTCACGATATTCTAATGTCATAAGTGCAAGTCAAAATTTTTTGAGGCATTTTTTGTATTGCTTATGTGTTTTTATTGATTTTTCGGCCATTTAGGGGACTTTACGTAATATTCAGTCATTTTCATAAAGTTACGAAAAGAAATAAAGTTTTCTTCTTTTATTCGTCACGATATTCTAAGGTCATTGGTGCAAGTCAAAAAAAATTTGAGACGTTTTTTGTATTGCCTGTATTTTTCTTGATTTTTCGGCCATTTGGGGCATTTACGTAATATTTTGCCATTTTTTGTAGTTACAAAAAGAGTTAAAGTTTTGTATTTTATTCGTCACGATATTCTATGGCCATTGGTGCAAGTTGAAATTTTTTTGAAGCGTTCTTTTGTATTATTTATAGGGTTTTCTTGATTTTTCAGCCATTTAGGGGAATTTACGTAATATTCGGTCATTTTTGGGGAGTTACGAAAAGAAGTAATGTTCTGTTCTTTTATTCGTCACGATATTCTAAGATAATTGGTGCAAGTCGAAATTTTTTTGAGGCATTTTTTGTATTGTTTATGTGTTTTTCTTAGTTTTTCAGCCATTTAGCTGTATTTACGTAATTTACGGCAATTTTCGGGCAGTTACGAATAAAAGAAATTATTCATCACGATATTCTAAAGTTATTGGTGCAGGTCGAAATTTTTTTGAGGCTTTTTTTGTATTATGTGTTTTTCTTGATTTTTCGGCCATTTAGGGGCTTTTATGTAATATTTGTCCATTTTCGGGCAATTACGAAAATAGGAAAAGTTTTGTTCTTTTATTCGTCACGATATTCAAAGGTATTGGTGTAAGTCGAATTTTTTTGTGACGTGTTTTGTTTTGTTTGTGTGTTTGTCTTGATTTTTCAACCATTTAGGGGCATATACGTATAATTCGGCCATTTTTGGACAGTTACGAAAATAAGTAAAGTTTTGTTCTTTTATTCGTCACGATATTTTAAGGTCATTAGTGTAAGTTGAAAGTTTTTGAGCCGTTTTTTGTATTATTTATGTGTTTTCTTGATTTTTCAAATTTAGGGGAATTTACATAATATTCGGCCATTTTCGAGCTATTACGAAATGATGTAATGTTTTGTTCTTTTATTCTGGAGGATATTCTAAGGTCATTGGTGCAAGTCGAAATATTTTTTAGGTGTTTTTTGTATTGCTTATGTGTTTTTCTTGATTTTTTGGCCATTTAGGGGAATTTACGTAATATTCGGTTACTTTCGAGAAGTTACGAAAAGAAGTGAAGTTTTGTTCTTTAATTCATCAAGATATTCTAAGGTCATTGGTGCAAGTTGAATGTTTTTGAGGCGTTTTTTGTATTGTTTATGTGTTTTGCTTGATTTTTCGCATTTAGGGGCATTTACATAATATTCTGCCATTTTCGGGCAGTTACGAAATGAAGTAATGTTTTGTTCTTTGATTCGTCATGATATTCTATGGTCATTGGTGCAAGTCGAAGTTATTTTGTATTGCTTATGTGTTTTTTTTTTTTCGACCATTTAGGGGCATTTACGTAATATTCGGTTATTTTCGAGGAGTTACAAAAAGAAGTAAAATTTTGTTATTTTATTCGTCATGATATTCTAAGGTCATTGGTGCAAGTCGAAATTATTTTAAGGCGTTTTTGTATTGTTTGTGTGTTTATCTTAATTTTTCAGCCATTTAGAGGCATATACGTAATATTCATCCATTGTGGGGAAATTACAAAAAGAAGTAAAGTTTTGTTATTTTAGTCGTCACTATATTCAAAGGTCACTGGTGCAAGTCAAAATTCTTTTTAGGCGTGTTTTGTATTGTTTATGTGTTTTCCTTGATTTTTTGACCATTTAGGGGCATTTACGTAATATTCAGTCATTTTCGGGAAATTAGAAAAAGAGGTAAAGTTTTGTTCGTTTACTCGTCACAATATTCTAAGGTCATTGGTGCAAGTCAAAATAAATTTGAGGCGTTTTTTTGATAGCTTATGTGTTTTTCTTGATTTTTTAGCCATTTAGGGGCATTTACGTAATATTTTGCCTGTTTTGGGCAGTTACGAAAAGAAGTAAAGTTTTTTTTTATTCTTCACATTATTTTAAGGTCATTGGTGCAAGTTGGATTTTTTTTTAGGAATTTTTTGTATTGGTTATGTGGTTTTCTTGATTTTTCGGCCATTTCAAAGCATTTACGTAATATTCGGTCATTTTCGGGCTGTAACGAAAAGAGGTAAAGTTTTTTTCTTTTATTCGTCACGATATTCTAAGGTTATTGGTGCAAGTCAAACAAAATTTGAGGCATTTTTTGTATTGTTTATGTGTTTTTCTTGATTTTCAGCCATTTAGAGGCATTTAAGTAATATGCGACCATTTTCTAGCAGTAACGAAAATAAGTAAAGTTTTGTTCTTTTATTCATGATGATATTCTAAGGTGATTGGTGCAAGTTGAAATTTTTTTGAGGAATTTTTTGTATCTTTTTTGTGTTTTTATTAATTTTTTGGCTATTTAGGGGAATTTACGTAATATTCGGTCACACTACTAAAAAATTGCTAAAAAGCGACGGACAACGTCGCTCCAAAAAAGCGACTGACTAAGAGAAGCCGTCCGTCGCTTTTTAATTAAAATAATTATTTTTAAAATTATTTTACAAAAAGCGACGGACTGCATCTCTTAGTCCGTCGCTTTTTTTACGAATTTTTGCGCTCGGAATAATTATTTATAAATTAAACAATAACCACGCTGTCCGTCGTTTTAATTTATTTTATTTTATTAATTAGTTTTTTAAAAAAGCGACGGATGGCATCTCTTAGTCCGTCGCTTTTTGGTCAAAATATCTAGTCTAGTTTTTTAAAAAAGCGGCGGACGGCATCTCTTAGTTCGTCGCTTTTTAATTAAAATATTTTTTTTTAATTTTTTCTTAAAAGCGACGGATGGCATCGCTTTTTTTCGCGGATTTTTGCTAATTAATTATTTTATATAGATAGCGACGCAGTCCGTCGCTTTTTATTAAAATAATTATTTATTAATTTAAAAAAGTCACGCCGTCCGTTGCTTTTATATTTAATGTTAATATTTTTTAAATTAGCGACGGACAACATCTTTATGTCTGTCGCTTCTTGGTCAAAATATCTGGTCATATATTTTAAGAAAGCGACGGACAATGTCTCTTAGTCTGTCGCTTTTTGGTCAAAATGTTGGTCAAACATTTTTTTAAAAAAAGCGACGGACATAGAGACGTTGTCCGTCGCTTTTTTATAAATATCTGCACTAGCAGACGCGATTTCCCCATTTCTCCATATAAAAAACAAAATTGAGAAATATTTTGATTTAATTTTATTTAAATCGTCTTCCGGAGAATGATTTTGTGTAAAATAAAAATAAATAAATTCTAATACCGACTTCCAGATGTCGGTAAAATTAAATAGTATGTAATAAATTAATATTTTCAATTAACTTTAAATAAATCGTCCTCCGAATGACAGTTTTATATAAGTTAAAAATAATTTAATATAAAATACCGACCTCCCGATGTCAATATTATTTAATTAACATGATTACTTTTTATTTATCTTAAAATTTAATGTGATACCGACCTCATGAGGTCGGTATTTTTTATTATATCTAATTACTTTTAATAAAAGCGACATCCGGAGGTCGGTATGTTTAAAATATTTCTATTAATCATAATTTTGCTATTGTGCATAATATTAAAAATTTCATTTTTACACCTACGATTAATTGTTCAAAAAAGTGTAACAATTTTGTATACTTTTACAAATAAAAAGTTAGAATTCGTGAAATAAATAAAAAAAATATACTATAATCCATATTTAGAGTATGAAACTACGTTGATATGAATTAGGAGATAATTATACTTATATTTATAGAGTAATGTACAAATCCTATCAGTCTGTCGTCTAATCATGACCTTAATATCTCATGTCATGATGTAGTAGAGGTGAAGAGCTAACATATAATCCATTCCAGTATGAAATGCGAGATAGTATTATTATATACGTTCGATCTTGAATGGATGTCAAATATAATGATCACCTCCTAATTATGATGACATGTAAAGGATACTTCATCGGAGTATGAAATACGTTGATTAATTATATATATATATTCCTCGAGTAGTTTAACAAATCAAGACTTATATACTAGTGGTTCAGATATGAAATACATTATCAATTAAAGAAATACCGATGATCAATTCAAGGAGATTTATATATTAAATTTGATATTGATAAACTTTTGTTGATCAATAAAATTAAATTTATATAATTAGAAGGTATATAATTTAAATTTATAAAATTAACTTGATCGATAAATTAAATTTATTAAATTAAATTTTTGTTGATGTGTAGTTAAATTATATATATATATGGCCAAACACATATACAACCCCTCTAACTTGTCCACATTTTTCATTTTGGCACTTTAT
>NW_006239185.1:834051-853127 GCF_000226075.1 Solanum tuberosum | reverse complement strand
CACTTAACGGTGTTCAGATTGCTGCTATGTCGGATCAAATAGCTAAACTTACAACGGCACTAGCAGAGTCAGAGCGGAGAAGAGTAGCAGAACAAGCAAGCATGAGTGAGACCGTTCAGTAAATCAAAGAACAACTGATGAACCTCGCTCGTCGACCTGATACTTCTGCTCCCGATGACACCGACGACGAGAGTGATGATTATTATGTAGATCTCACTCCCTAGTTTAGATCTTTGGACATTTATAAACTTTTTAAAATTTTGAAACGAATTTTAAAAGACTTTATAAGTGTTTAATTTATGATTTAGATACTTTTGAATGTTATTTAAGTTGTTATTTTATGTTTTGTTTAGATTGTTTATAATTGTGTGTGTTTGATTGTGATGAATAGTGTAGAATTGAATTGAATTGCATTTGCAGGTGGGCAGCAGAAACTGCCAGTTTTTGCTGTAAAAAATATTGCAGAAAAAGCGACGGACAGCGTGGTTTAGTCCGTCGCTTTTCTAGGGTTAATTTTTTTAAAAACCCATAAAAGCGACGGACAGAGTGGTTTAGTCCATCGCTTTTCTGGGTTTTTAAAAATAAAATTTCCAGAAAAGCGACGGACTGCGTCGCCTTTTAGAAATAAAAAAAACTAAAATTAAAATAAAGCGACGGACTCCGTCGTTTTTCTAAAAAAAATTCAAAAAAAAATAGTAAAAAAGCGACGCCGTCCGTCGCTAAAAGAGACGCAATCCATCGCTTTTTGAAAAGCGACGTTGTCCGTCGCTTTTTAGCGACGCAGTCTGTCGCTTTTTGAAAAGCGTCGAGCTAAAAATCGACGGAGGTGACTGCATCGCTTTTCCGTCAATTTTGACCAAAAAAATGACGCAGTTCGTCGCTTTTGGCCGTCGTTTTTTGACAACTTTTTAGTAGTGTCATTTTCGAGAAGTTACGAAAAGAAGTAAAGTTTTGTTCTTTTATTCGTCACGATATTCTAAGGTCATTAGTGGAAGTTGAAATATTTTTGAGGCGTTTTTTGTACTGTTTATGTGTTTTTCTTGATTTTTTGGCAATTTAGGGGCATTTTGCGCAATATTCGGCCTTTTTCAGTTAGTTATGAAAAAAGTAAAGTTTTGTTCTTTTATTCGTCGTGATATTCTTTCGTCGTTGGTGCTAGTCGAAATTCTTTTGAGGTGTTTTTTGTATTCTTTATGTGTTTTTCTTGATTTTTCGGCCATTTAAGGGAATTTACGTAATATTCGGCCATTTTCAGGCAGTTACGAAAAGAAGTAACGTTTTGTTATCTTATTCGTCACGATATTCTAAGGTCTTTGTAGCAAGTCAAAATTCTTTTGAGGCGTTTTTTGTATTGTTTATGTGGTTTTCTTCATTTTTCGGCCATTTAGGACATTTACGAAATATTAGGCCATTTTCAGGTAGTTACGAAAAGAGGTAAAATTTTGTTATTTTATTCGTCACGATATTCTAAGGTCATTGGTGAAATTTATTTATTTTGAGGCGTTTTTTGTATTGTTTATGTGTTTTTTTTCCAGCCATTTAGGGCATGTACGTACTATTCGGTCATTTTTGCGAAGTTATGAAAATAGGTGACGTTTTGTTCTTCTATTCGTCACAATATTCTAAGGTTATTGGTGCAAGTCGAATTTTTTTGTGGCGTTTTTTAATCGTTTGTGTATTTTTCTTTATTTTTCAGCCATTTATAGGCATTTACGTAATATTCGGACATTTTCGGGCAGTTACAAAAAGAAGTAAAGTTTTGTGCTTTTATTCATCACGATATTTTAAGGTCATTGGTGCAAGTTGAAATTTTTTTGAAATGTTTTTTGTATTGTCTATGTGTTTTTCTTGATTTTTCGGCCATTTAGGGGCATTTACGTAATATTCAACCATTTTCGGGCAGTTACGGAAAGAAGTAAAGTTTTCTTCTTTTATTCATCATGATATTCTAAGGTCATTGGTGCAAGTTGAAATTTTTTTGAGGCTTTTTTTGTATTGTTTATGTGTTTTTCTTGACTTTTCGGCAATTTAAGGGCATATACATAATATTCATCCATTTTCAAGCATTTACGAAAAGAAGTAAAGTTTTGTTCTTTTATTCGTCACGATATTCTAAGGTCATTGGTGCAAGTTGAAATTTTTTTGAGGCATTTTTTGTATTGTTTAGGTATTTTTCTTGTTTTTCGGCCATTTAGGGGCAATAATGTAATATTCGGCCATTTTCGGTAAGTTATTAAAAGAAGTAAAGTTTTGTTCTTTTATTCGTCACGATATTCTAAGATCGTTGGTGCAAGTCGAAATGTTTTTGAGGCTTTTTATGTATTTTGATGTGTTTTTCTTGATTCTTTGGTAATTTAGGGGCATTTAGTAGTATTCGACTATTTTTGTGTAGTTACGTAAAGAGGTAATGTTTTGTTCTTTTATTCGTCACGATATTCTACGGTCATTGGTGCAAGTCGAATTTTTTTGAGGCGTTTTTGTATTGTGTATGTATTTTTCTTGAATTTTCGGCCATTTAGGGGCATTTACGTAATATTTGGCCATTTTTGACCATTAATGAAAAGAAGTAAAGTTTTGTTGTTTTATTCTTTACGATATTCTACGGTCATTGGTTCAAGTTGAACTTTTTTTTAGTTGTTTTTGTATTGCTTATGTGGTTTTCTTGATTTTTCAGCCATTTAGTGACATTTACGTAATATTCGGCCATTTTCGGGCAGTTACGAAAAGAATTACATTGTTGTTCTTTTATTCGTCACAATATTCTAAGGTCATTGTTGCAAATAAAAAAAATTTGAGGTATTTTTTGTATTGTTTATGTATTTTTCTTGATTTTTCGGCCATTTAAGGGCATTGACATAATATTCGGCATTTTCGTGCAGTTACGAAAAGAAGTAAAGTCTAGTTCTTTTATTCGTCACGATATTCTAAGGTCTTTTGTGCAAGTCGAAATTTTTTTGAGGCATTTTTTATATTGTTTTTGTGTTTTTCTTGATTTTTTGATATTTAGGGGAATTGATGTAATATTCGGCCATTTTCGGGTGGTTACGAAAAGATGTATAGGTTTGTTCTTTTCTTTGTCACGATGTTAGAAGGTCATTCGTGCAAGTTGAAATTTTTTGAGGCGTTTTTTGTATTGTTTATGTGTTTTTCTTAATTTTTCAGACATTTAAGGTATTTACGTAATATTCGGCCATTTTCGGGCAGTCACGAAAAGAAGTAATGTTTTGTTCTTTTATTCATCACGTTATTCTAAGGTCATTAGTCCAAGTTAAAAAAAATTGAGGTGTTTTTTGTATTGTTTATGTATTTTTCTTGATTTTTCGCCTATTAGGAGCATTTACGTAATATTCAGCCATTTTCGAGCAGTTACGAATAAAAGTATTTATTTTTTTATTCGTCACGATATTCTAAGGTCATTGGTGCAAGTCGAAATTTTTTGGAGGCGTTTTTTGTATTGTTTATGTGTTTTCTTGATATTTCGGCCATTTAGGGCCATTTAGTAATATTCGGTTATTTTCGGACAGTTACGAAAAGAAGTAACATTTTGTTCATTTATTCGTCACGATATTTTAAGGTCATTGGTGCAAGTCGAAATTTATCTGAGGCGTTTTTTGTATTGTTTATGTGGTTTTCTTAATTTTTCGACCATTTATGGGCATTTACGTAATATTCGGCCATTTTCAGGCTGTTACGAAAATAATTTAAGTTTTGTTCTTCTATTCGTCACGATATTCTAAGGTCATTGATGCAAGTTGAATTATTTTTTTTGAGGCATTTTTTGTATTGTTTATGTGTTTTTCTTGATTTTCCGGTCATTTGGGGCATTTACGTAATATTCGGCCATTTTTGGGCAGTTAGGAAAAGAAGTAAAGTTTTGTTCTTTTATTCGTAATGATATTCTAAGGTCATTGGTTCATGTCGAAATTTTTTGAGGCGTTTTTTGTATTGTTTTTGTGTTTTTCTAGATTTTTCGGTTATTAATGGGTATTTACGTAATATTCAACCATTTTCGAGTAGTTACATAAAGAAGTAAAAAAAAATTCTTTTATTCGTTACGACATTGAAAGGTCATTGGTTCAAGTCAAAAAATTTTGAGGCGTTTTATGTATTGTTTATGTATTTTTCCTGTTTTTCGGCCATTTTAGGAATTTACGTAATATTCGGCCATTTTAGGGTAGTTACGAAAAGAAGTAAAGTTTTGTTCTTTTATTCGTCACGATATTGAAAGGTCATAGGTGCAAGTCGAATTTTTTTTGAGGCGTTTGATGTATTGTTTAGGTATTTTTCTTATTTTTTCGGCCATTTTGGATATTTACGTAATATTAGGCCATTTTCGGGAAGTTACGAAAAGAAGCAAAGTTTTTTTTTTTTCATTCGTTACGATATTCTACTGTCATTGGTGTAAGTCAAAAAAATTTGGGGTGTTTTTTTATTCTCTAAGTGTTTTTCGGCCATTTTGGGGAATTTACGTAATATTCTGCCATTTTCGGCCAATACGAAAAGAAGTTAAGTTTTGTTCTTTTACTCGTCATGATATTCTATGGTCATTGGTGCTAGTAAAAAAAAATTGAGGCATTTTTCGTATTGTTTATGTGTTCTTCTTGATTTATCGGCCATTTTAGAGCATTTACGTAATTTTCGGCCATTTTCGTGCGGTTACGCAAAGATGTAAAGTTTTGTTCTTTTATTCGTCAGGATAATCTAATGTCAATGGTGCAAGTCAAAAAAATTTTGAGGCATATTTTGTATTTTTTTTAATGTATTTATTTTTCTTGATTTTTCACCCATTTTAGGGAATTTTCATATTATTCGGCCATTTTCGGGCAATTACGAAAAGAAGTAAAGTTTTGTTCTTTCATTCGTCACGATATTCAAAGGTCATTGGTGCAAGTCATAATTTTTTTGAGATGTTTTTTGTGTTGTTTATGTATGTTTCTTGATTTTTCGGCCATTTTGGTACATTTACATAATATTCAGTCATTTTCGGACAGTTACGAAAAGAAGTAAAGTTTTGTTCTTTTATTCCTCACGATATTGAAAGGCCATTGGTGCACGTTGAAATTTTTTTGAGGCGTATTATGTATTGTTTATGTATTTTTCTTGTTTTTTCGGACACTTTGAATATTTTCGTAATATTCGGCCATTTTTTGGTAGTTACGAAAAGAAGTAAAGTTTTGTTCTTGTATTCGTCACGATATTCTAAGGTCATTGGTGCAAGTTGAATTTTTTTGAGACATTTTTTGTATTGTTTATGTGTTTCTCTTCATTTATCGACCATTTTGAGGCATTTACGTAATATTCGGGCATTGTTGGGCAGTTACGAAATTAAGTAAAGTTATGTTCTTTTATTTGTCACGATATTCTAAGGTAATTGGTGCAAGTAAAAAAATTTGGAGGTATTTTTTTTTATTGTTTATGTGTTTTTCTTGATTTTTTGGCCATTTTGGGAGATTTACGTAAAATTCGGTCATTTTTGGGCAATTACTAAAAGGTGTAAACTTTTGTTCTTTTATTCGTTACGATATTCTAAGGTTATTGATGCAAAGTCCAAATTTTGTTGAGGCGTTTTTGTATTGTTTATGTGTTTTTCTTGATTTTTCGATCATTTTGGTGCATTTACGTAAGATTCGGCCATTTTCGTGCAGTTACTAAAAGAAGTAAACTTTTGTTCTTTTATTCGTCACGATATTCTCAGGTCATTTGTGCAAATCAATTTTTTTAGGCGTTTTTTGTATTGTTTATGTATTTTTATTGACTTTTTGGCAATTTTGAAGCATTTACGTAATATTCGGCCATTTTTGGGCAGTAACGAAATGAAGTAAAGTTATGTCTTTTTATTCGTCACGATATTCTTAGATCATTGGTGCAAGTCAAAATATTTTTAAGGCGTTTTTTGTATTGTTAATGTATTTTCCTTGATTTTTCTGCCATTTTGGGACATTTACGTAATATTCGGCCGTTTTCGGAAAAGTTACGAAAAAAAGTAAAGATTTATTCTTTTATTTGTCACGATATTTTAAGATCATTGGTGCAAGTCAAAAAAAAATTGAGGCCTTTTTTGTATTGTTTATGTGTTTTTTTTATTTATCAGGCATTTTGAAGTATTTACGTAATATTCGGCCATTGTCGGACAGTTACGAAATGAAGTAAAGTTATGTTCTTTCATTCGTCACGATATTCTAAGGTCATTGGTGCAAGTCAAAAAATTTTGAGACGTTTTTTGTACTATTTATGTGTTTTTCTTGATTTTTCAGCTATTTTGGGAAATTTACGTAATATTAAGCCATTTTCGAGTAGTTCCTAAAAGAAGTAAACTTTTGTTCTTTTATTTGTCACGATATTCTAAGGTCATTAGTGCGAGTCAAAAACTTTTTGAGTCGGTTTTCGTATTGTTTACGTGTTTTTCTTTATTTTTTGGCCATTTTGGGGATTTTACGTAATATTCGGCAATTTTCGGGCAGTTACTAAAAGATGTAAACTTTTGTTCTTTTCTTCGTCACGATATTCTAAGGTTATTTGTGCAAGTTGAAATTTATTTGAGGCGTTTTTTGTATTGTTTGTGTTTTTCTTGATTTTTCGGCCATTTTGGTGCAATTACGTAATATTCGGCCATTTTCGTGCAGTTACTAAAAGAAGTAAACTTTTGTTCCTTTATTCGTCACGATATTCTAAGGTCTTTGGTGCAAGTCAAATTTTTTTGAGGCGTTTTTTGTATTATTTATGTATTTTTATTGATTTTTCGGCCATTTTAGGGAATTTACGTAATATTCGGTCATATTCGGGCAGTTACGTAAAGAAGTAATGATTTTTTCTTTTATTCGTCATGATATTCTAAGGTCATTCGTGCAAGTCAAAAAAAGTTTGAGGCGTTTTTTTGTATTGTTTGTGTTTATCTTGATTTTCCTGCCATTTTGAGGCATTTACGTAATATTCGGCCATTTTCGAGCAGTTATGAAATGAAGTAAAGATGTTCTTTTATTTGTCACGATATTCTAAGGTCATTGGTGCAAGTCGAAATTTTTTTGAGGCGTTTTTTGTAATGTTTATGTTTTTTTCTTGATTTTCCGGCCATTTAGGGCATTTACGTAATATTCAGCCATTTTTGGGCAGTTAGGAAAAGAAGTAAAGTTTTGTTGTTTGATTCGTCACGATATTCTAAAGTCATTGGTGCATGTCAAAAAATTTTGAGGCGTTTTTTGTACTGTTGTTGTGTTTTTCTTAATTTTTTCGGTCATTTAGGGGTATTTACGTAATATTCAGTCATTTTCGGGTAGTTACAAAAGGAAGCAAAGTTTTTTTCTTTTATTCGTCACGATGTTGACAGGTCATTGGTTCGAGTCAAATTTTTTTTGAGGCGTTTTATGTATTTTTCTTATTTTTCCGGCCATTTTGGGAATTTACGTAATATTTGGCCATTTTCGAGTAGTTACGAAAAGAAGTAAAGTTTCGTTTTTTTATTCGTTACGATATTGAAACGTCATATGTGCAAGTGGAATTTTTTTGAGGCGTTTTATGTATGGTTTAGGTATTTTTCTTATTTTTTCGGGCATTTTGGACATTTACGTAATATTAAGCCATTTTTGGGAAGTTACGAAAAGAAGTAAAGTTTTTTTCTTTTATTTGTTACGATATTCTACGGTCATTGGTGCAAGTCGAATTTTTTTGAGGCATTTTTCTATTGTTTCTGTGTTTTTCTTGTTCTTTCGACCATTTTGGGGCATTTCAGTAATATTTGGCCATATTTGGTAAATTACGAAAAAAAGTAAAGTTTTATTCTTTTTTTCTTGTCACGATATTCTAAGGTCATTGGTGCAAGTGAAAATTTTTTTTGAGGCATATTTTGTATTGGATATGTGTTCTTGTTGATTTTTCGGTCATTTTAGGGCATTTACGTAATTTTCGGCCATATTCTTGCACTTACGCAAAGAAGTAAAGTTTTGTTGTTTTATTCGTCAGGATATTCTAATATCATTGGTGCAGATAAAAAAAAATTGAGGCGTTCTTTGTATTGTTTACGTATTTTTCTTGATTTTTTGCCCATTTTAGGGAATTTTCGTATTATTTGGCCATTTTCGAGCAGTTACGAAAAGTAGTAAAGTTTTGTTCTTTTATTCGTCACGATATTCTGAGGTCATTGGTGCAAGTCATAATTTTTTGAGATGTTTTTTGTGTTGTTTATGTATTTTTCTTGATTTTTCGGCCATTTTGGGACATTTTTACGTAATATTCAGTCATTTTTGGGCAGTTACGAAAAGAAGTAAAATTTTGTTTTTTTATTCGTCACGATATTGAAAGGTCATTGGTGCACGTTGAAATTTTTTTGAGGCGTATTATGTATTGTTTATGTATTTTTTTTGTTTTTTCGGCCATTTTGAGTATTTACGTAATATTCGGCCATTTTTGAGTAGTTACGAAAAGAAATAAAGTTTTGTTCTTGTATTCGTCACGATATTCTAAGGTCATTGGTGCAAGTCAAATTTTTTTGTGGTTTTTTTTTTCTTTCCTATTTATGTGTTTTTCTTGTTTTTTCGGTCATTTTGGGGAATTTACGTAATATTCGGTGATTTTTGGATAGTTACGAAAAGAAGTAAAGTTTTGTTATTTTACTCGTCACGATATTCTAAGGTCATTGGTGGCAGTCAAATTTTTTTTGAGGCGTTATTTGAATTGTTTATGTGCTTTTCCTTATTTTTTGGTCATTTTAGGGCATTTACATAATTTTTGTCCATTTTCGTGCAGCAACGCAAAGAAGTAAAGTTTTGTTCTTTTATTCGACAAGATATTCTAAGTTCATTGGTGCAAGTCAAAATTTTCTAGAGGCGTTTTTTTATTATTTATGTATTTTTCTTGATTTTTTGGCCATTTTAGGGAATTTACGTAATATTGGCCAATATTTGGGGAATTCCCAAAAGATGTAAAGTTTTATTTTTTTATTAGTCACGATATTCTAAGGTCATTGGTGCAAGTCGAATTTTTTTTGAGTCGTTTTTTGTATTGTTTATGTGTTTTTTTGATTTTTCGGCCATTTTAGGGGATTTATGTAATATTCAGCATTTTTCGGGCAGTTACAAAAAGAATCAAAGTTTAGTTCTTTTATTCGTCACGATATTCTAAGGTCATTGGTGCAAGTCAAAAAAATTTTGAGGGGTTTTTTTATCGCTTATGGGTTTTTCTTAATTTTTCAGTCATTTTGGGGCATTTTCGTAATATTCAGCCATTTTTGGGCAGTTACTAAAAGAAGTAAACTTTTGTTCTTTTATTTGTCACGATATTCTAAGGTCATTGGTGGAAGTCAAAAAAATTTTGAGTCGTTTTTCGTATTGTTGATGCGTTTTTCTTAATTTTTTGGACATTTTGGGGCATTTATGTAATATTCGGCCATTTTCGGGCAGTTACTAAAAGATGTAAACTTTTGTTCTTTTATTCGTCACGATATTCTAAGGTCATTGGTGCAAAGTCAAAAAAGTTTTGAGGCGTTTTTTGTATTGTTTATGTGTTTTTCTTGATTTTTCGGTCATTTTGGTGCATTTACGTAATATTTGACCATTTTCGTGCAGTTACTAAAAGAAGTTAACTTTTGTTCTTTTATTCTTCACGATATTCTCAGGTCATTGGTGCAAGTCTAATTTTTGGAGGCGTTTTTTGTATTTTTTTGCATTTTTATTGATTTTTCGGCCATTTTGAGGCATTTACGTAATATTCGGCTATTTTCGAGAAGTTACTAAATGAAATAAAGTTATGTTCTTTTATTTGATAAGATTTTCTAAGGTCATTGGTGCAAGTCAAAATTTTTTTAAGGAGTTTTCTGTATTGTTCATCTATTTTTCTTGATTTTTCAGCCATTTTGGGGCATTTACGTAATATTCGATCGTTTTCGGGAAGTTACGAAAAGTAGTAAAGATTTGTTCTTTTAATTGTTACGATATTCTGAGATCATTGGTGTAATTCTAAAAAATTTTGAGGCGTTTTTTGTATTGTTTATCTGTTTTTCTTGATTTATCGGCCATTTTGAAGCATTTACGTAATATTCGGCCATTGTCAGGCAGTTACAAAATGAAGTAAAGTTATGTTCTTTTATTCGTCACGATATTCTAAGGTCATTCGTGCAAGTCAAAAAAATTTTGAGGCGTTTTTTGTACTGTTTATGCTATTTTCTTGATTTTCGGTCATTTTGGGACAGTTACGTAATATTTGACTATTTTCAGTCAGTTATGAAAAGAAGTAATATTTTTTTACTTTTATTTGTTACGATATTCTAAATTCATTGCTGCAAGTCAAATTTTTTTTTGAGGAGTTTTTATATTGTTTATGTATTTTTCTTGATATTTTGGTCATTTTGGGGCATTTACGTAATATTCAGCCATATTCGGGCAGTTACTAAAAAAAGTAAACTTTTGTTCTTTAATTTGTCACGATATTCTAAGGTCATTGGTCCAAGTCGATATTTTTTTTGATTCTTTTTGGTACTGTTTATGTGTTTTTCTAGATTTTTTGGTCATTTTGGGGGAATTTATGTAATATTTGGCCATTTTCGGTCAGTTACAAAAAGAAGTAATCTCTTGTTCCTTTATTCGTCATGATATTCTAAGGTCATTGGTGCAAGTTAAAAATTTTTTAAGGCATTTTTTGAACTATTTATGTATTTTTCTTGATTTTTCGGCCATTTTAGGGCATTTATGTAATATTCGACCGTTTTCGGGAAGTTAGAAAAAGAAGTAAAGATTTGTTCTTTTATTTGTCACGTTATTCTATGGTCATTGGTGCAAGTCAAAAAAGTTTTGAGCCGTTTTTTGTATTGTTTATGTGTTTTTTCTTGATCTTTCGGTCTTTTTGATCCATTTACGTAATATTCGGCCATTTTCCTACAGTTAATAAAAGAAGTAAACTTTTATTCTTTTATTCGTCACGATATTCTAAGGTCATTGGTGCAAGTCAAATTTTTTTGAGGTGTTTTTTTTATTGTTTATGTATTTTTATTGATTTTTCGGCAATTTTGGGGAATTTACGTAATATTCGGCAATTTTCGGACAGTTATGAAAAAAAGTAAAGATTTGTTCTTTTATTCGTTGTGATATTCTAAGGTCTTTGCTGCAATTCAAAATTTTTTTGAGGCATTTTTTTCTATTGTTTGTGTGTATTTCTTGATTTTTCGGCCATTTTGAGGCATTTACGTAATATTCGGTCATTTTTGGGCAGTTAAGAAATGGAGTAAAGTTATGTTCTTTTATTTGTCACGATATTCTAAGATCATTGGTGCAAGTTAAAAAAAATTTTGAGGCGTTTTTTGAATTGTTTATTTATTTTTCATGATTTTTCGTTCATTTTGGGACATTTACATAATATTTGACTATTTTCAGTCAGTTACGAAAAGAAGTAATTTTTTTTACTTGTCACGATAATCTAAGGTCATTGGTGAAAGTCGAAATTTTTTGAGGCATTTTTGTATTGTTTATGTGTTTTTCTTGATTTTTTGGCCTTTTTGTGGTATTTTCGTAATATTCAGCCATCTTTGGGCAGTTAATAAAAGAAGTAAACTTTTGGTCTTTTATTCGTTACGATATTCTAAGGTCGTTGGTGCAAGTCAATATTTTTTGAGGCGTTTTTTGTATTGTTTGTGTATTTTTCTTGATTTTTGGGGCATTTACGTAATATTCGGCCATTTTCGGGCAGTTACGAAAAGAAGTAAAGATTTGTTCTTTTATTTGTCACGATATTCTAAGGTCTTTGGTGCAAGTCAAATTTTTTTTGAAGTGTTTTTCGTATTATTTGTGTGTTTTTCTTGATTTTCGGCCATTTTGTGGTATTTTCGTAATATTCGGCCATTTTCGAGCATTTACTAAAAGAAGTAAACTTTTTGTTATTTTATTCGTCACGATATTCTAAGGTCATTGGTGCTAGTCAAAATTATTTGAGGCAATTTTTGTATTGTTTATGTGTTTTTCTTGATTTTTTGGCAATTTTGGGGCATTTACATAATATTCGGTCATCTTTGGGCAGTGAATAAAAGAAGTAAACTTTTGGTCTTTTATTCGTCACGATATTCTAAGGTCGTTGGTGCAAGTCAATATTTTTTGAGGCGGTTTTTGTATTGTTTGTGTATTTTTCTTGATTTTGGGGCAATTACGTAATATTCGGTCATTTTCGGGCAGTTACGAAAAGAATTAAAGATATGTTCTTTTACTTTATCACAATATTCTAAGGTCTTTGGTGCAAGTCTAAATTTTTTGAGGCGTTTTTGAATTGTTTATGTATTTTCTTGATTTTCGGCCATTTGGGTTGTTTACATAATATATGACCATTTTCAGTCAGCTATGAAAATAAGTAAAGTTTTCTTGTATTTGTCACGATATTCTAAGGTCGTTGGTGCAAGTCAATATTTTTTGAGGCGGTTTTTGTATTGTTTGTGTATTTTCTTGATTTTGGGGCAATTACGTAATATTCGGTCATTTTCGGGCAGTTACGAAAAGAATTAAAGATATGTTCTTTTATTTATCACAATATTCTAAGGTCTTTGGTGCAAGTCAAATTTTTTTTGAGGCGTTTTTTGAATTGTTTATGTATTTTTCTTGATTTTTCGGCCATTTTGGGTTGTTTACATAATATATGACCATTTTCAGTCAGTTATGAAAATAAGTAAAGTTTTTCTTGTATTTGTCACGATATTATAAGGTCATTGGTGCAAGTCGAAATTTTTGAGGTGTTTTTTTGTATCGTTCATGTGTTTTCTTGATTTTTCGTTTATTTTGGGGTATTTATGTAATATTCGGCCATTTTCGGGCAGTTACGAAAAGAATTAAAGATATGTTCTTTTACTTTATCACAATATTCTAAGGTCTTTGGTGCAAGTCTAAATTTTTTTGAGGCGTTTTTGAATTGTTTATGTATTTTTCTTGATTTTTCGGCCATTTTGGGTTGTTTACATAATATATGACCATTTTCAGTCAGTTATGAAAATAAGTAAAGTTTTTTTTCTTGTATTTGTCACGATATTATAAGGTCATTGGTGCAAGTCGAAATTTTTTGAGGTGTTTTTTTTGTATCGTTCATGTGTTTTTCTTGATTTTTCGTTTATTTTGGGGTATTTATGTAATATTCGGCCATTTTCGGGCAGTTACGAAAAGAAGTGAAGTTTTGTTCTTTTATTCTTCACGATATTCTAAGGTCATTGGTGGAAGTCAGTTTTTTTTAAGGCGTGTTTTGTATTGTTTATGTATTTTTCTGGATTTTTGGCCATTTATGGGCATTTACGTAATATTCGGCCATTTTCGGGCAGTTATGAAAAGAAGTAAAGGTTTGTTCCTTTATTTACCACGATATTCTAAGGTTATTGGTGCAAGTCGAAATTTTTTTGAGGTGTATTTTGTATTGTTTATGTTTTTTTCTTGATTTTTCGGCCATTTTTGGGAATTTACGTAATATTCGGCCATTTTCGGGCAGTTACAGAAAGAAGTAAAGTCTTGTTCTTTTATTCGTCACGATATTCTAAGGTCATTGGTGCAATTCAAAATTTTTTCGAGGCATTTTTTGTAGTGTTTATGTGTTTTTCTTGATTTTTCGGTCATTTACGTAATATTCGGCCATTTTCAAGTAGTTACGAAAAGAAGTAAAGTTTTGTTCTTTTATAGGAATTCTTCTGTTTTCTTCTTCATCTTCTCCTTCTTCTTCTTCTTCTTCTGCTCCTCCTTCTCCTTCTCCTCCTTCTCATTCTCCTGCTGCTGCTCCTTCTTCTCGTTCTCCACCTTTTCTTTCTCCTCCTTCTTCTTCTTTTCCTCCTTCTCCTTCTCCTCCCCTACCCCCTCCTCCTCCTTCTTCTTCTTCTTCTTCTTCTTCTTCTTCTTCTTAAGTTAGATTAAAATCGTAATTACCCATTTAACCCTCAACTTTAAGTGTGACCTGCCCAGGGACCATGTACTCAATGAACCATAAGGGAGTAGGAACTACATCTAACAACACAATATGCATGAAATTTCAGACTTCTTTCATTCAAGGAGGAACTACCATCTCCAAACTTAAGAACAATGCTCAACACAATCTCATGGAGCCTAAATACAATTTATACATAAAGCACATATTCAAGGAGGAAATCTCCACTCCAAGCTAAGGCATGCTCAATAACTCATGAAGTCTATAAGCAACTCATACTCAATACTCAACAACATGAGGAAAATACATCATAAAAGCCATTTTCTTTCAAACTTAAGCTTATTCATGAACATGCAAATTTAAGGAAATCATGTAAACACATAAAACACACATGACTTCAAACAAAAGCAAACTCATTACCTCAAGCTACAATAGGAGGAAAAAGATGAGGATACTGAGACATCATATCGGCCTCGGCCTCCCAAGTAGCACCCTCAACTAGATGGTTTCTCCATAACACTTTCAGGGAGGCAACCTCTTTGTTCGTCAATCTCTTAACTTGTCGGTCTAAGATCTCAACCGGAACTTCTTCATAAGAAAGGTTCTCTTCACTTCAAACCCTTCTAGGGGAATTATGGATGTCGGATCTCCAACACACTTTTTCAACATCGAGACATGGAAAACCGAATGCACCAACGCCAACTCATTTGGCAAATCAATCTCATATGCAACCTTAACAACATGCCTCAAAATTTGATATGGGCCTACAAAATGGGGACCTTTCTTACCAAACCTCATTACACCCTTCATGGGTGAGATTCTCAAGTAAACCCAATCAAGCACATCAAATTCAAGGTGTCTCCTTCTAACATCCGCATAAAACTTTTGTCAACTTTGGGCCGTTCTCAACCTTTCTCTAATGAGTCGAACCTTCTCAGTAGCCTCATGAACTAACTCGGGTCCTATCAAAGAAACCTCACCAACCTCAAACCATCCTATAGGAGATCTATACCTCCTACCATAAAGAGCCTCAATCAGAGCCATACCGATAATCGAATGGTAGCTATTATTATAGGCAAATTCAGTCAAGGGCAAATGGTCGTCCCAGTTTCCCTTGAAATCAATCACTCAAGCCCTCAACATGTCTTCCAATGTTCGGATTGTTCGTTCCGCTTGCCCGTCGATTTGGGGGTGAAAAGTTGTGCTAAGCTTAACTTTCATGCCAAGACCCTTTTTGAAGGACTTCCAAAACTGTGAAGTAAACTGAGTACCTCTATCGGAGATAATGGACAAGGGCCCTCCATGAAACCTTACCATCTCTCTCAAATACAACTTAGCATAATCTTCCGCCGTATAGGGAACCTTGACGAGAATGAAATGGGATTACTTCGCCATTCGGTCTATTATAACCCAAATCAAATCATATTGATGCCGAGTGCGTGGCAATCCCACTATAAAGTCCATATTCAAATCTTCCCACTTCCAAGTAGGAATGCTAATATTTTGGGATAAACCTCTCGATTTCTGATTCTCAACCTTCACTTGTTGGCAATTAGGACGCTTAGGCACAAATTCCGCAATATCCTTCTTCATCCCATTTCACCAATAGATCTCCCGCAAATCACCGTACATCTTGGTGGCTCCTGGGTGAATACAATACCGAAAACTATGGGCTTCTGACAAGATCTGTTCCCTTAAGTTATCAATATTAGGAACACACAAACGACCTTGATACCTTAGGACACCATCTCCCCTTTAGGAGGAAGCCTTTACAGACTTCTTTAGCACCGCCTCTTTCAATTTAACTAAGGTTGGATCAAGACATTGCTTTGCTTTAACATCAGCCACGAAGTACGATTCGGAACCAATATGGACCATAATACCACCCTTGGTGGAATCCACTAGTTGAATTCCCAATCGAGCCAACCTCTGAATATCTCAAACAAACTCTTTTCTCTCATCATCAACATGTGCAACACTACCCATGGATAACCAACTTAGGGCATCCACCACCACATTTGCTTTACCGGGGAGATAGAGAACACTCATATCATAATCTTTCAACAACTCAAGCCACCTTTTCAGATGGGTCGCTTGCTCTTCCTCACTCCAAGAATAAATGAGGATATCATCAATAAAGACGATGAAGAACAAGTCCAAATATTGTTTGAACACCCTGTACATTAAATCCATGAAAGTTGTAGGAGCATTTGTTAGTCCAAAATACATAACTAGAAATTCATAGTTACCATACCAAGTCTTGAAGGCTGTCTTCGGGATGTCACTATTTCTGACTCTGAGCTGATGATAGCCGGATCTGAGGTCTATTTTAGAAAAACAACTAGCACCCTGAAGTTGGTCGAACAAGTCATCAATCTTAGGGATATGATATTTTTTCTTGATTGTGAATTTTTCTAACTGCCGATAGTCAATGCACATTCTGAGAGAACCGTCTTTATTTTTCACGAACAACGCTAGAGCACCTCAAAGAGAGATACTAGGTCTGATGAAGCCCTTATCTAGAAGGTCTTTCAACTGCTCTTTCTATTCCTTAAGCTCGGTTGGATCCATTTTGTAAGGAGTAATCGAAATAGGCTGGGTATTTGAAAGGAGATCTATTCCCAAGTCGATTTCCCTTTCGGGAGGAACTCTGGGAAGATGTTCTGGGAACACTTCAGGAAAACTGATTTACTACTGGGATTGACTCAAGAGTTGGGGTTTTGGAGTTTGAATCCTTAACCCAAACAAAATGATAGATATACCCTTTGGAAATCATTTTTTTGGCCTTAAGGTAAGATATGAATCGACCTATAGGTGCTGAGCTACTACCCTTCCACTCTAAGACTGGCTCGTTTGGAAATTGAAACCGAACTATCCTAGTTCTACAATCGACTTAGGAATAAAAGGAATGTAGCCAATCTATGCCTAGAATGATATCAAAATCTACCATTTCTAACTCTACAAGGTCTGCTGAGGTGAGTTTTTAAGAAACTGTGAAGACCAGTTAAGGTCTCGTAAGATAGAGTGACCCATGCACAACGGCTTCAGGTTCTAAACCATTGCAAGCAACCTTCAAAACCCCTTTGAGCCGTGACAAAGAGTGGCGAAACGCACTTGATAGCTGCACCCATTCTAGATCTTCGTCCTGCCAATCCTCCCGTCAAGGTGAGAGCTCTCTTCCCATGGCAATCTCTACCTTACCCCTTGCTTCGCAACCATCGTCTTGCTGGTAAGGCTGGGACCATGGTCATTCGTCTCTGGTTTGCCGGTCGATAAGATCTCTAAGATTGACCAACCAGCTGGGTTGGTTTGACAGGGCAATTTCTGCATACCTATCTAGCTATAACTGGGTCACCAACTGGAGTAGAGACTGAGAAGGGTTCTAACAGAGTTTCTAGAATGACACAACTTCTGCTATATAGGCAGTTACAAAAGAAAGTGTAGCCCCTGGGTCTAACAATGCATAAACATCTAAATGAAAGACTCTCAATGTACCAGTGACCACATCGGGAGAATCTTCTTGGTCCTGGCGAGCATGAAGAGCATACAACCTATTTTGGTGTTGATCACCATCTATACCAGACAAGGCACCCTGCTGGGTGGGACGACCCGCTAGAGCTGCTGAAGTAGTAGACCGAGTTTTGTTACCTCCTTGTCATTTCCTTGCAGAAGGGCAATCCTTCAACTTGTGAGCAGACTGACCACACCTAAAGCACCCATCTCTACCTACAAGACACTCTCCCTACTGATTCTTACCACACTTAGGACAAGTTGGAAAAGTCTGGTTACCTGAAACACTCCCCTGTGACTTAGAGCCTGATACCCTACCTTTCTTGTCCTGTCAAAACTTGGGGACGGAGCACTAGATGATGAAGGTGTTGGGGCTGTAGACCTCTGTTTAAACTGTGAGCGATTTCCACCACTCGATCTCTATTGAGAGTATTCATAATTCCCTGTTCTAACTTTCTTGTTTTCCTTAGCCATTTCCCTAAGCTTATCACCCTCAACCTCCTGAGCATGAGTCATGAGATATCCATATCCCCTAACAACATAGCATTCTTGCACTTGGTCTTTATTAAATCGGATACTCCAAACTAGAACTTGCTGATTTGTGCCCTCGAATTAGCAACCATACGTGGAGCATACCTGGAGAGTTGAGTGAAATTCAGTTTGTATTCTTGGATTGACATTGAGTCCCACTTCAAGTTCATATACTCCTCAGCCTTAGCCTCTCTCAACTCTCTTAGGAAGAACCTATCTAGAAAAGCTCCAGTAAAACAGTCCCATGACATATGAGCTGCATTCTCACCCCTATTTTCCTTCCACCGCGTGAACCAAATATGCGCCACATCCGCAAGTTGATAGGATACTAACTCAACACTCAACACTCTCAGTACCAATCACTTTCATTACCTCAAGAATCTTCTTAACCTCATCAATGAAGTTCTGTGGGTCCTTGATGCTTAACGTGACCAACGACACTAACCTACAGTACGAGTGTCTACGATCATCGATAATATAGTAACCCAACTAAAGGTTGGGGTCGTGTCCCAAGGGAGTGGTTTTGAGAATTAATAGAAAAATAAAATGAAGTTCTAACTAGTCATAGCTAAAGACATTAACAACTAAAAACATTGGAAATTAAAAGGGGTGACACAAAAGTGTGATATACCGTGAGTTTACGGTATTTCTAATACATTTTCACTTTACAAGTTGTGTATGTATAGGGCCTTTTTTATATTGGTTTTTTATGTGTTTTTTATCATGTTTTTGCAGGAAAGATGTTCAGACGCGGAGGGTATTAGAGACAGCTGAAGAAATAGCAGAAACAAGGGCATTCACGGAGGTGATCTACGGACCGTAGGTCCATTCACGGTCCGTAGGTGATGACCGTAGATCAGCATGCATGGTATTGAGGACAAATCAGGGAAATCTGACTAAGTGTGGAACTACGGTGTTCATTGACGGTCCGTAGATTGATCTACGAACCGTACTGTTGATCCGTAGAGTGATACTGCGAGGGTTCCAGTACCTGATTTGTGAAGATTCTAAGTATGGAGCTACGGAGGGGATTGACGGACCGTAGATCGATCTACGGTCCGTCAATCCCCTCCGTAGCTCCACACTTAGAATCTTCAAAAATCAGGTACTGGAACACTCGCAGTAACACTCTACGGATCAACAGTACGGTCCGTAGATCAATCTACGGACCG
>NW_006239185.1:831848-832660 GCF_000226075.1 Solanum tuberosum | reverse complement strand
GTACACGGAGCCAAGTCGAACCACTTACTCCGTACGATCCAGAGTTGAACAGAACTTTGAGAAAAATGAACAATCAAGGACTACCAGTTAATCCTATCAGAGTAAATCTTGGTGATACAGTTGAGTTACAACAGCCAAGAGTAGTTGGTGAGGAAAACCGAGGTCTAGCTGAAAATCAATTGGGAGATGCAGTGAGGGTGCATGGTCCACCAGGCCCACGACAACATGACAACTATCGGGGCAACATCGATATAACAGACTCTGATGGACCTATTGTCCTACCTCCACTACCTCCAGGGCACACATTTGTGGTGACTAGTAGCTTGATGCAGATGCTTACAGCAAGGGGCTTATTGTCAGGATCACCATCGGAGGATCCACATGCTCACTTAGCCAAGCTAAGGGTGGTTTGCAAAAGTTGTGTAGGTAGACCAGATTTGGATATGGATGTAATTGGATTACGAGTATTCCCTCTGTCACTGACAGACGATGCTGCAGTATGGTTCACCGAGCTTCCGTATAACTCAATATTCATATGGGACCAAATGGCTGAGGTGTTCAAAGCAAAGTACTATCCGGTGTCCAAGAAGCTCAATCACAAAGATAGGGTCAACAATTTTGTGGCATTACCTGGAGAGTCCGTGAGTAGCTCGTGGGACAGATTCACTGCCTTTGTTAAAAGTGTCCCAAATCACCGTATTGATGAAGAGTCACTTAAAGAATATTTCAATCGAGGACAGGATGATAACAATAAAGCAGTACTTGACACTATTGCCGGAGGTTCATATGGTAATTGTACATATGCACAGATT
>NW_006239185.1:825811-826501 GCF_000226075.1 Solanum tuberosum | reverse complement strand
TTGAATATAGAGGGTCGGGAGTTGGGTCTTGACCTTGGGTAATTGTTAGATGAAATTGCATGATAAACTTGACTAGTACAATGCCCTTGGAACGATAGATAGTGATTGTGTAGCATTATTGTATGTGATCGTAAAACTATATGTTGGTTTTGACTTAGGGTTCCACAACTAGTCTAAATTGTTCGGTAAAATAATCAGTCGGAATCTTAAGAATGAAGAACTAGCATAATTTAAGGTTGTAAATGCATGATGAGATTGTGTTAATGTTGACAACTAAGGCCAAAAATGCATGATACCTGGCACAGATGGCATCCACGATACCCCATCTACGGAACGTAGATCCGACTACGGACCGTAGATGGGGTTCGTAAATGGATGCACATGAAAAATTTCACTAAGTGTGAAACCATGGATATGGACTACGGTCCGTGGGTCCATCCACGGACCGTTCTGCACTTCCGTGGTTTCCACCTGCGACCTATATGACAGGCCCCCTGATCCATGGAAGAGGTCCACGGACCGTAGATCAGTCTACGGACCGTAGATCAGTCTACGGACCGTAGGTCTCCTCCGTGGATGACCACTGTAGCATCTGTCTGAATTTTTTCTGTGGACTTAGTTGAGGGTCGTTACCAATTCGAAAGTTTTTTTTAGTTGCGTATGGTTAGTTGTGGCACTAATATCGTTCCC
>NW_006239185.1:806770-825711 GCF_000226075.1 Solanum tuberosum | reverse complement strand
ACTTCTTTAGGGAGGTGTAATTTGAGCGTATCAAAGTGACAAATATCAATTGGGGGGTTTTTGTCACAAGTAGTAAAAACAACAAAAATAACAAGAAAATCAAGTATAGGGACAAGTTCTTGGGGTCTGACCGCAATACATGTTTAGATAAAATCATTGGGTACATGCTTTTGATAGGAAATTTGCAAGATAATAGTGACTAGGCTAAGCTTTAGATGTAAATAAGTTCCTTCTCGGGCAACCTACCCCGTTTCAAATGCGTTCCTCTCGGACACCCATTTGCTGCATGAAGGCCAGCCTACGCCTTACCCCACTCACTCTCTCCAGCTGAGTGCTAGGATATGGGACTAGGGATCACCCTCTCAAGCTGAACCTCATGTCGACCCACTCCTTAGGCCATCAGTCTAGCGGTCTTGGTTTCGCGACCTCCATCTCGGGAAAGCCGAAAACACTGGGTGGTTTTGTATTTGCAACTACAAATCCATTAAATTAAACCGCAACCACTAGGTGAAATCACCATTAAAATACATCTAACCTATCAGCAAGAAAGACCCAACAACAATATCAACACATATTTGCTAAATCACACCCCAAGAATGGGGTTTTTTAGCCACACATCAAGAAATAACAAAATACACCTAAAATGATACTAGAATAATATGGGAAGGAATTAAACCTTTATTTAAGAAAAGGAAGAAGAATGGAGAAGACCCACTTCCAAGTTGGGGAAGATGAAATCCTTCTTTCTTCAAGTCTCCTAAAAAAAACCCTCTCCAAACTTGAGAGAAAATATCCCAAAAAGTATTATTCTATTATGAAAATTAAAAGAAATATTTGACTCCTTAAAATTAATAACAAGTTTAGTATTTATAGACTTCAGAAAATAGTGCTGGCGGATCTTTCGGCGAGGTTAGTCGGAATCGCCGATTAACTCGATGATTCGCCCTTTGGTGTAGTTCATCGCTGTCTTGCACTAGCCTTCAGCATCGTCGTGTTCTGTGTCGTTAGGCGACATAGTACTGCTTCGCGGAACTATTGGGTGACACGCCGACTGCTCCTTTCATCACCTTTTTGATCCTGCTCCTTCAGGGCTTCGCGACTGGAACAAAGTGCGGAGTGTGTCCCTTCGGTGAATCACCAAGTGTGCTTGGCGATGCTCAGGCTTTAGCTTCTTCGTTGTTTTCAGCCTTTTTGTTCCTTTTTGCGCCTAAGTGTCCATGCTTCCACTAAAACTTTAAATACCTGAAACTTAAGTGTTTTCATAAGATATGTAGAATAAATAAGCATTTGAGGACACTATTTCAATTAAAATAAAGACCTAAATGAATCCAATTTGTGGACTCATCAACACCCTCAACTTGAACTTTTGCTTGTCCTTAAGCAAGTTTAAGTTCAGCCGTTCAAAAAGGATGTCTCAAATAGTGCTACACAAGACTAAATCATAAACATACACAACAAAACTCAAATTACTTGTGCAAAGATCAACTGTGTACTCAAAGATTCAAGTTGTGACACACCATTACCAAAGATTCTCATGCTTGCAATACTTGCTACTTGTGCAAGTTCAAGCTCAACAAAAAGTATCCAAATGCCCTCACATAAAGAATGATTCCATATTCACACAGAGGTTAATCAATTCAAGATCAAGAATCAGATGCAACGCTCACACTCAAAAAGAGGAACACAATGCATGCTTTTACCTATAGGCTTGCCCTTATTTTTCAATTCATCTTCAGTTCGGCTCACTCAAGATAAAAAAGGTCTTTCTAAGGCTTGTAATGGGGCTGAGTGCAAAGGTATGGTACATTTAGGCTTAGTGACTTTTCATCCTCGTGAGATGTGGTGTTCTCAAGGCATTCCCTTCTTTTTCTTTATCAATTCTTTTTCTAGTGCTTCTAAGTCATCTTTTTATTCATCTCCGTGGATTGCTTGGAAACCCGATTTCTTTGGTACTTTATTCCACAAATATGTGTTTTTTTATTTTTTTCGAAGGGTTTCCATTGTTCTGCAACACTAGGGGTTAAGGGGGACTTTTCTTGCACTTCTTGATTTATCCTTTTCCTTTTTACCACACCCTAACTTAGGCTTTTGGCCTAAGTTAGCTATTCGCTAAACCACAAATCAAGAGGATTATAGGTAGTGGGTCAAGTAAAGTCTAGGGTTCATCAAGGTTCTTCCAAAGAGAGGTAAGGCTCAAAGGGTGTTCAAAAGAGTTTCACACGCTCACGGGTAGGCCACAAAAGAGGTATATGTCAAATTTGGCTCACACACTTTAAAGTTGCCTAAGATAATTTCAAGAGCACACCTTTCTAAATCAATCAGACTAACAGGGCAAATTCTAGGTTTATTCATGCAAGGTTAAAAAGTAAGCCCATCACACAAGGCATCGACACTTAAGCCAAACAAGACTACACACTTTCGCTAGTGTGCAACAGTCATTACAAGAGAATAAATTCTATAAATGGCTAAACACAACGAGATGCAAAGAGTTTACATATTGTCTATGCAACTTCATTTGGCCTCATCGTAGCAGTACATTCATGTTTGTTCAATTGTAAGCACTATTGAAGTCATCGGTATTGATCGAAATTGAGACTCAAATTTTGCAAAAGAACAACCACATTCAACACATGAGGGGTGGCAAAAATGTGCAAAAAATTCAATTTTTTTTCGGAAAGGTCAGAATCATTTAAGCGGAGCCACAAGCTCAAACATTCAAGCAGTATTAACACAATTTAAAATAGAACACCCCAAATATATACACAAAACACAACTATCAGCACAAAAGGTGTGGGCCTCATCCCACCACAATTAAAAACAATTTGTCCTCAAATGCAAATGATGAATATCCAATAGTGAGAATAAAGAAAGATAGAAAGGGAGGTAAAAAGGGGATCCAGTCTACACGCTTGCTCCATCTGTCGGGGAATCGTTGCCCGATGCATTAGCCTGGAATGAGACAATGGTTTTCAGATTATCATTCCTAGCTTCTGCAGCGATGTTACCTGCAACCATTCTGTCCACTTCATGGCCTGCCAAAAAGGAGTCTATGGCCGTGTATAATTCACATTTCCACGAAGGAATAGTGGGCTCAATGGGGGTTCTCCTGCTGGCACTTGCTTTCTTGCTCTCTTTTCTTTATTTGGCTAGTTCTGCTATCTTCTTGTCTCTTTTAAACTCTCGTTCTCTTACATGTCGGGGTGGCATGTCCCTTTCCGCAACTTTTTGTCTAGCCATTTCTGCAAAAGACTTCGAGAAAAGTTAGATAATATTTTAAATAGGGGTAGGGGAATTCTGGGTGTAGAATAGCTTCACCAAACCAGTTGGCGAAATACTCGTCCATTTAGGCCATTCACTGAAAATGATGCACAGAAGGTGCAAGGGTACAGACAAAGGGAGAACAAGGAGTCTTTCGGTGAGTCGCTGAGTGCGCTTAGTGACATCAGGCTCACCGCCGAAAGTTACAGATCGATTAGTACATGCAATATTCAGTTAAAGGCGGAATGGGGGCGTTAGGCAAACCGCCGAGCAATTCAGTGAGTTTGTTCATCTCGCCGAACAGCCAAAAGTGTCTATTTTCAACCAATTTTTTCAAATTTCACCCCACAACCCAGATAATGCAATTTAGGCTTAAATAACACAATTTCAATGAAAACCCATAGAATTTTCACATTTTCCCCTACGTAAAAAATTAAACTCAAAGCACAGTTGAATGGGAGTCCCTCAAATCACGCGAAAGCTACTGAATCATAATCCATAATACATGCAATCCCAGTAACTCAGAGACTCAACAAAGATTTATACTATCAATCATCATGCAAATGAGTACAAATTTTGATAAAATAACTGAGGGGTTCGATGACCAACCTTGGTTTTGAATTAGATTGTACTGACGTGCTAGGCAGCAATGCGATCCAAATTCGTGCACAATTTGAAACTTAAAATACTTTAAAATGGCATGAAGTATAAACCTAAAGTGCAGGTGTGAGTTTGATAGGATGAAAAAGTGAGAGGAAATGAATGAAATAGAATTTTTAAACCTGTGGCTTGCAAAAACCGTCCAGTTTTCGCCCATTTGGCGATGTCAGTCAAGTTCGCCCATCCACTTGGTGAAGCGCCAAGTGTCTAGTTTCTTCGCCAATTGTAACAGGATCTACAGCTCATGTGAGGATTCCAATCGACTATTTTCATTGAGATCACCGACATGGTCGGCGATGTGCCACTAATTTTCTTCAGACTGCCGAGATTTATAGGATCCAAGCTAACAGTACCTTGAGTCAGACGGTGGAAAGAATCGTGATCACTGATCTTGTCTGCGATCTGCCAATTGGACATGTTGTCTGCCTCCATATACTATTTCAATCTCCTCCCTTACTTTAACTTGTACAAATAACACACCATTAGTCTACTAGTAATTAGGAAATACTTAAAGGGTTTTGGGTTGCCTCCCAAACAACGCCTTAGTTAATGTCGTGGCATGATGCAAGTCCACCTTCAGACCTCACTCTTGGGGTTAGCCATAGTATCACTAGGAAAACCCCCATGTTGTCTCAGATTGAGATGAGATGAGATATGACCCATTTAGGTCTCTAACTGCTTGATTGAAACTGAATGAGAGGTGACAGTCTGGCTGAGGGTAGACACATCTTCTTTCATGCCTTTTAGCATTTTGTATAACCCTTCAACTTTGTTTAGAATACGCGAGAGCATATCCTCAGACCTACCACCTTCTGAATCCTTGGGCTTCTGATGCTCGTGAGGGGGCACATATCTATCCTTCTCCCCATATTTCCAATTTGGATTACGGTCCCTCCATTCATGATCTCGATCTTTCCAGCCTTCGTCTCTAACCCATCCTTGGTTACCACCTTCCCTTGGGTAATTTGAACGCTAGCCCCTGACTTGGTTAGCCAAAAAATTTACTTCCTCGTCATACATGGCTTCAAACTTCATTTCCTCATGATTCGCACCCCCGACTCCCACAACATTGACACTATGGGCACCAGCCCCCATGACATTTTTGGATAAAATGTCGAGCTGGTTCATGATCTTGGCCATGCTTTGGTCTCTCTCATTGTCCTTTTCAGCCTGCTCCTTAGATAGTTGAAATGTGACCGGTGAGACCTGATCTTCGCAGGTGTACCACGCCCTGTTGATGGTTGTCATGCCATCGAGAAGTTGAGCTGATAGTGCATATGGTTATTGCATTAATCCTCCGGGAGAGAGTTGGTCAGCTATACCTTTGTTTACCGAATCTAGACTCCGGTAGAAGTATTGAAGGAGCACATTATCAGGTAAACAATGGGTTGGGAATTGTAGCACCAATTTCTTAAACCTGAGCCAAGTTTCGTGCATAGGCTCTCCATTCAGACGCTTAAAGCTTTGGATGCTATCCCGAATAGTCATCATCTTCGAGGGAGGGAAAAATCGCACATTAAATGCGATGACCAACTCCTCCCACGAAGTGATCGAGTTACGTGGTAACTCAGCTAGCCACTTGCACGCCTCCCCCATCAACGAAAAAGGGAATAACCTTAATCGAACCTATTCCTGAGAGATGTTTTTGAACGAGAATGGTCCACACACATCTACGAAGTTTCGCAGGTGCTCATGTGGGTCCTCATGAGCTAATCCACTTAAGAGTCCCTTTAGTTGTAATAGTTGCAACATGGTGCTTGTTATGTGGAACGACGCATTTCCCTCTACTGGAGGTAGACGAATGGCTCCAACACCTCCCATGAGATATGGATCATTGATGTTGGGCTCTTGGACATCGTTAAGGTTTCCGATGTCGTCTTGGTGGCCCACCTGGCTACCGTTGCTACCGTTAACACTCATGCTTTCTAAAATTTTTACACAATCAACAAAACAAAACTATAAATTAAATTAGTAAACTACAACTAAGAAGAAAAAAATTCTACTAATCTAAAAATTCTCAAATAACACCACTCCCTGGCAGCGGCGCCATTTTGATGCTTATCGTGACCAATGACACTAACCTACGGTATGAGTGTCTACGATCGTCGATAATATAGTAACCCAACTAAAAGTTGGGGTCATGTCCCAAGGGAGTGGTTTTGAGAATTAATAGAAAAATAAAATTTAGTTCTAACTAGTCGTAGCTAAAGACATTAACGACTAAAAACATTGTAAATTAAAAGGGGTGACACAAAAGTGTCAAGTATCAATTGGGGGTTTTGTCACTAGTAGTAAAAACAACAAAATAATAAGAAAATCAAGTATGGGGACAAGTTCTTGGGGTGTGACCGCAATACAAGTTGAGATAAATCATTGGGTACATGCTTTCGATAGGAAATTTGCAAGATAATAGTGACTAGGCTAAGCTTTAGATGGAAATAAGTTCCCTCTCGGGCAACTTACCCCGTTTCAAATGCGTTCCTCTCGAACACCCATTTGCCGCATGAAGGCTAGCCTACGCCTTACCCCACTCACTCACTCAAGATGAGTTTTAGGATATGGGACTAGGGCTCACCTTCTCAGGTAGAACCTCATGTCGACCCACTCCTTAGGCCATCAGTCTAACAGTTTTGGTTTTGCGACCTCCCTCTTGGGCAAGCCAAAAACACATGAAGTGGTTTTGTATTTTGCAACTACAAACCCCTTAAAATAAACCACAACCACTAGGTGAAAATCACCATTAAAATACATCTAACCTATCAACAAGCAAGACCCAACAACAATATCAACACATATTTTGCTAAAATCACACCCCAAGAATAGGGTTTTTAGCCACACATCAAGAAATAACAAAATACACCTAAAATGATACTAAAATTAAATGAGTATAAGGAAGTACCTTGATTTAAGAAAGGAAGAAGAATGGGGAAAACCCACTTCCAAGTTGGGGAAGATGAAATCCTTCTTTCTTCAAGTCTCCAAAAAAAAACCCTCTCCAAACTTGACAAAAAATATCCCAAAAAGTACTATTCTTTTATGAAAATTAAAAGAAATGTTCGACTCCTTAAAATTAATAACAAGTTTAGTATTTATAGACTTCAGAAAATAGTGCTGGCGGATCTTTCGACGAGGTTAGTCAGTATTGCCGATTAACTCGGTGATTCGCCCTTTGGTGTAGTTCGTCACCGTCTTGCACTAGCCTTCAACATCGTCATGTTCTATGTCATTGAGCGACGTAGTACTGCTTCGCGGAACTATTCGGTGACACGCCGACTGCTCCTTTCATCACCTTTTTGATCCTGCTCCTTCAGGGCTTCGCGACTGGAACAAAGGGCGGAGTGTGTCCCTTCGGTGAATCACCAAGTGTGCTTGGCGATGCTCAGACTTCAACTTCTTTATTCTTTTCAACCTCTTTGTTCTTTTTTGCACCTAACTGTCCATGCTTCCACTAAAACTTCAAATACCTGAAACTTAAGTGTTTTCATAAGATATTTAGAATAAATAAGAATTTGAGGATACTATTTCTATTAAAATAAAGACCTAAATGAGTCCAATTTGTGGACTCATCAGTCCTCACCAACCTTTGACCTTAGTAATTCTAGTAGATTCTTACGAACAAAGTCTCGAACACTAGCTGCAATTGATTCACCATTAGTGTTTGCAGGAACTGTGGCCTGCTGATTGTTCTGAGTAGCTACACTCTAAGCCAAGAGCTAGATCGCATCGTGAAATTCTACATTCGTAACTTCATTGTTCGGGATTGGAGGAACTACGTTAGCATTGTGTGGATTAGAGTTTCGTGTGTTAGCTCTACGAGGAGGCATGATCTAAAACACATAAAGACGAATTTGAAAGGAGAAGTTGAATCATACCTCACGCACAATAAGAATAGAAAAGAAAGTGAAGTTTTTCCTTATACACTTCATAGCCTCCACCTCATAGGTATGGCGTGCTTCATACTCATGAAATAAACTCTACTTACTGCGACATTCAGACACCCTGGGACTCTTGAATCTAATGCTCTGATACCAAGTTTGTCACTTCCCGATGCTGCCCCCTAGACGTAACACTAGACCTAAGATCACGAGTGACCCCAAGATAACCCTGAGTCTGATATATATCGAAGCATACTGAAAATGACTAAGTAAAACATGTACTATGCGGAAGCTAAAAATAGTGGATACCCAAAATGGGGAAAACCCAACTAGTCCGAATATATAAGATATAATAATAAGAGTTTAGTGATGACTGAATAAAGACTTAACAACTCGAGCTGAATCTACTACTATGTCTGAAAAACCTTTACTAGATTGAGTTGCTGGGACATGCCCCCAGCTAACTCTAGCAAAACTCAAAAACTTGAAATAAAGACTAAAATAGAAAGCATGTCTATTATCCTTAAAGTATGAGGACTCACTAGTAAAGCTGTGGAAGTCGAATTGAGAATCGATCTAAGCATGATCTGGATGCTGAGTGCCTTTGAGGGTATGCTGAACCCTAGTCCAAATCGGTGATAAGTCTTCTCCCATCTGAATATTCTTGAAGCTATAATACACTAAATATGAATAGCTCCAAAACTGACATGCTAACTGAGAATGCAACATTTATATACAGAGAATATGTCATTTGAAATCTGAAGCATGAACTTTTGTTTGATTGGCCTAGCAAGTATAATTCATGAACTAGGATAAATTTACACAAGATAGAGTTCTGAGTTTTATGCAAGGAATTATACTGGATTGTCAAGAAACAAGTTATTCAAATCAAAGGAACCATAATCAAAATAAATCTTGAAAATCTAGAAATCCTAGGTTTGAACAGTTTATGAGTATCTGAAGAACTAACTGAATTCTAGGAACCTAATGGGTGAAAGGAACCCACTAGTTAAATCCCACATACCTGTTGAAGAAATTCTTTGGATTTCGGGGCTGAACTTCGAAGAACACCTTTGTTTGTTTCGGAAGAAACTAGTGACTTTTCCTCTTCTTTTTGCTTTAAGTTGGGTGATTTTTTGGAGAATGAGGGTTCTGTGTCTGACTAGATTATTAGGCTTAAGCTAAGGAAAAAGACATACTTTAGGCATCAAACGGCGTAGTTTAAGTGCCTAAAGTCTAGTGGAAAATACAAAAATGACCCTAACTTAAAGCGGATGAAGTACCACTCACGAGGGACTGACGGGCCGTTATTTGAATCACTGCCTGTCAACTGGGTCGTGGTTTGCTGCTCTGCTCGACAAGCCTTCACTAAAACGAGCATAACTTTTTACTCCAAGCTTGGATTTTAGCAAACTTTACTGCGTTGGAAAGATGATTCAATTATATTTAATTTGATATGTCTTGGGCCACCTAGTTCATTCTGTGCTAAAATATATGATTGTTTGAAGTTGACCCAAAAGTCATTTTTCTCTAAATAGCTGCTGACCCTCACCTACGGCCATACCTATGGTCCATAGTTCCAACCACAGACCTTACTGGTTAGCCATGGGTGGGATCAGATACTCCTAAGTTTGGAACCCAACAGCGAGACCCCACTTACGGTCCGTGGTCTGACACATGGTCCGTCGGTGGCTTCTGTTAGTCCTGACACCAGATCCCGTAATGCTGTATTTTTTTTCCATGTTCTTGAATCTTAGGTGTTACACTTGTGCCTACATTGTTTCACTAATGTAGAATCCGACGTTCCCATTCTGGATACTCATGGCTAGTTGATCCTTTTGAGCTTTTGGTAGATTGGTGAGCCTTCATGTTATGAGGACTGAGACTGTTTATTGCTTTATGTCATTTCATTTTAGTAGACTTGTAAGTGATGTATGAGTTACGTACCAATCACTTTAATTATGATGTACTAGATGGCTTGCAACTTATGTCAGACTTCCGCTTTTATCAAACTCTTTATGATATAAAATTTTCTTTGAATTCTTTAAATTCTATTATCTTGTATAAGGTCTCTCGAGGTCCTATACTCTATGTTACGATTAGAGTATACCTTGGGGTCGTGACATTGCATCCACTTTGTCTTTTAAGTTATCTCGTTCAATCTTAATAGAATCCAATGTCGTGTTCAAAGTATCAATTTTAACCGTAGCCTAATTCAATTGAGTCTTTAAATTATTTATTATGACCACCATTCTATCCAAAAATATTTTGTCATGCCACTCCCAATAACCACATGAATTTGTCTGTGCACCATAATCAAAACAACTTCAAATTATTAACACCATTATGAAGAGGGTAACTGAAATTTCAAAAAAATAAAACAAAAAATCAAATTCAATAATAAAACTTAATGAGTGTGACATATTAATTCAAATAATCCAGACATGTTATTCAAAATAGATTATAAGAATCAATACTTCAATTAACAAAAATATACAATTGAATGATCTTTGTAAGTATTTGAAAGTGAAGTTAAAATATGATGGTGAAAAAGAACATTATTTAGACTGTGAAGAGATTTTATGAGGTTTGTTGATATTTTTTTCATTGATTCAATAATTCAGATATTTATGATAATATATGATTAGGTAATTATTATTCGAAAATTGTTAACTATGAAATTGTCTTCTAATCATCCATTGAGAAATGTATGTTAAGAGATTCATATGTTCAATTAAAAATGTACTAGATAAGGTTAATACAAATAATGCAACTTCATAGTTTATATTTGATTTTATAATTTTTTTTTAAGAATTAAGTAGACACTTAATCTTGAGCTGACCCTAGATGCATAACTATACTACCAACATAACATCAGTCATAAAATCAGGAAAATAGATAAATATATCTCAATTTAAAAACAAGCCCTCAGTCGACAAATTCCCTATCAACAAAACTTGCAATTAACTCAGCTAATTCCAGCAAACTTATGTGGAAACTAATTTATATTCTGTGTGGATCGTCGAGTCCACCATGATATCTATGATCAAGTAATGCTAAGAAGACCATCAAAGTTACCATAATATCTAAAAACACATAAATTAATAACATATAATCATATACAATGAAAACCAATAGACTGTTCTGTAAAAGATTAAACAACAAGGTCAATTGCTAACACACATTTATATAATTCAAAGTCTATAAGACTCTAAGAGTAATCTATCTAATCGACATAAGACCCCAACTTATCCATCTGTTGTACAAATAAAATGCTAACAAACCTCTAAATCTGATAAGTTAGCAAAACATAGAGTTGACCAATTTTTTGAAACTCGACTATACTATAGAGGAGACTTGTGTACTTATCTGTCAAAACTTATAGGCAAGAATATAGCATTTTCAGGCAATAGAGATGTCAGTACAAAATAATTTACTGAGTATGAAAGTCAGTAAAATAACTGCATAGATATCTGGTCTTAGACGCTATGTAAAAGCATGAATGATCGACTAATGGTCACCCGTTATGTGAATAAATATAATGGACATGATTGGATTTAGTAATAAAGCTTGATGATTGTAACTATGTGCATGATATTGCCTGATAAAATGTAGATGTATGAAGTGTACTTGCTTATATTACTGAGAAATTCTAATCAAGGAAATTCCATGACATGGTTAGGTGTGATGGCTTAGTAATAAAGTGTTTTGTGGTTGGACTGAAATTTTTTGTTAAATGTTTTTGGTATGTGCTTACTTTTGGCAAAGGAACAAGGATAAATTGTGACTGTAAAGAAACTCCGGCTTTAGGACAATCAGGATTGGTTGGGAAACATAGGGGAAAAGGCTACTAGGGTATGATAGCAAGAAGGTATATCGTGAAAACCTTTTGGAGGGAATCAAGGACAAAAAGTTTCAAGGAGAGTGATGTACAATATCTGAAACAAGGTGGCGTTTGGGATGCCCTGTACGCCACACTTTATGTATGTGGGGGTTTATGTTTTAAAGAGAGGATTTATGTCCCCCGGGTTGATGGTTTGGTTCAGAATGTGATGGCAGAAGCTCATGATTTGGGGTAATCGGTTCATCAAGCGTAACCAAAATGTATCGGGATAGAAGGGGACTTTATTGGTGGCCTAGGATGAAGAGGGACATAACTGATTATGTGTCTAAGTGCCAAAGATTGTCGAAAGGTGAAATATGAGTACTAAAGGCCACAAGATAGCTTCAAGGGATGCCCATACCTGAGTGGAGGTGGAAGTGGAAGTGGGAGAAGATAGCCATGAACCTCGTGGTGGGTCTTACTAAGCCTTTGGGGAAGTATGATTTAATTTAGGGCTATTGAGATCAGTTTCTTACCATTGTATGAATTTCTGATACAACAACAGTTATCACTGCAGTTAGATATCGCACCATTTGGGGGACTTTATGGAAGGGGATGTAGATCACCCATAGAGTTGTTTGAGATAGGCGATGTAAAGCCTCTAGGAATTGACTTGTTAAGGGAAGCTCGGGAAAAGGTGATGGGTATCTAAACTAAGTTATTGGTTGCCTAGAGAAGACGAAGGGAGTATGTAGATTGCAAGGTAAGGGACATGACATTTCAGGTTTGGTGAGTAGGTTCTATTAAAAGTGTCGCCAATGAAAGGGGTGATGAGGTTTGGAAATAAGGGCAAGCTTAGCCCTTGATATATTGGTCCATTTGAGGTTCTTGAAAGTGTGGAGCCGATAGCTTACTGATTGCCATTATCACCCAATTTGCTTGGGGTCCATCCCATTTTTCATATATCCATGCCGATGAGGTACCTTGGGGAGTGATAGTACATTATCCAGTGATATTTAATCTTGCTAGATAACGACCTTTAGTACTAAGAAGAGCCGAACTCAATTCTTGATGAAGATGTTTAGAAATTGAGGACTAAGGAAATAAGGTTTGTGAAGGTTCAATAGAAGCATCGTCTGATTAAAAAGGCTACTTGGGAAATCAAGAAGGACATGTTGGACAATTACTCTCACTTGTTTGAGGATTCGGGTACTATCTTTTTCTCGATCTAGCTAGCTTAACATGCTTGATCATGTGGGGACGAACTATGGGTAAATTGGTATCTATTGTAATGAACCTTCTTGTCTTTATGAACTAGATTTCTTAAAATAAATAGAGTGATAAATCTTTTGGTTTGAAGAGTTGGAAATTCTAGGTTTGGCTAGTCTCAGGCGAAATTGGAGCAAGACGAGGTCTAGGGGAATTAGGTTAAACATCTAAGTAGAGTTTGTTTTCCTTGTTGCTAAGACGCTAAAGAGTACATAGCAATTTTTGAAAGTAAATTTCGGTGAGGAGTACTCCTTATAACAAACTTGGCGTGAAGGGGTTGGTTTGGAACGTCATGGTTTGAAGATTTGTTGTGAAATAGGAACTGTTGGGAGGATTTTTGAGTTTTTTTGTCTTGTGCAAGATGCTATAGTGGTTAAGATGTTGCTATATCGATGGGATAAATTCCTGCTATAGCGAGATATCCCACTACATCGATGCTGCTATAGCAAGATTGGGACACTATGGGGCCGCTATAGCAAGATAAGTCACAATAAATGCAGAAATTTCATTAAACTGCTCATTCTTATGCAAGAACGTTTTGGGAGCAGCAGGAGCACCTAGTGTGATTTTTATCTATTTTCCATAAAATCACATGCAAAGGTAAGTAAATTACTCTCTTAACTTAGTATTTGAATTCCTAGGCATTAGAATCCATGTTAGTGACTTTAGGGGAGGGTTTGGCTTGACCTAATGGTGGAAAATCCCTACTTTGGGTGGATTAATCATGAGAATGGCCTAGGGTTTTTGATTAGGTTGCAATATGATAACATTTAGGCCATTTAAGTCTGATTTGGTATTGTACTATTGTTTCAAGACTAGGAGGAAGCTAGAGCTTCAAAAAAGAGGGTCAAACCTCATGGATTTCAAGCCTACATCCGTCAAGATTTACCTCCATGGAGCTAAAAGCTCGTGTTTAGAGTTCTTCATCAGTTATTTGGTGTCTAGGTAGACTAGGCTTAACTGAGTAGTTAGTGTTGTCTTTAATTGCATAATACTTGTAGTTTGACGAGATATTTCATGCCTAGGCCTTCAGGCACAGAGTCTGGACAATTAAATGCCGAGATTGTTGTTGTTTCTGATGGTGGGATATTTGAATAGGGCCTTTTGATAGTTGATGGGTGCTGATCTTTGGATAAGATGATTATGATCTGGATAATTGTCTAAGGAGGGTCGCGGGGTAGGTGATGGTTTAATTGTTTCCCATTTACGTCAAATGTTTATGATACTATTTCGCTAGTACTACTTGTACAATATATGGCTAATGAGTTAAAATGGATGAATGTGAATTGATATATGCTGTCAATATCATGCAATGGACTTGTTATATCTACTTGTCATTAAAAGTGTAATTCTATTCTTTGTAATGTGATTATGTAATTCTTGGTTGGCCCGAGTACCACGTATGGTATATACTAACGTTTGGCTCAGGTACCACAATGGTACATGATATTTCTTGGTTGCTCAGGTACTATACCTGGTACATACTATTGGTTGGCTCGTATACCACAACTGATACAAGATATTTCTTAGTAGAACCGGGTACCACGCCTTATACATACTAACTGTTTGATTGGGTACCACACCAGGTACACAATATTTATTAGGGCTATGCATATGTACCGAAAAATTAAAATACTGAACCAAAACAAATATTTTTTGGTTTTGGTATTTCAGTTTTCAGTTTGGGTTTTGACAACATGCTTTTGTATTTTCAATATTTTGGTTCAGTTTTAGGTAATGCATTTTTTGTATTTTATGTATTTTGCTTTAAACAAAATATACACACTAATATACATACTATATTAAATATTATCTAATTATTAATATTGTATTATGTAATTATTAAGATTATTTCCTTTTTGGTCCTTAGCATTAGGTTTTCTTTTTGAATTTCCAAGTTCCAGTTCCGCCGCTTCTCTTCGAAATCGAGTATTTGACTTCCACTCTTCCACTCCAGCGACCAGCAAGAAGTAATCAGCAAGCAACGAGGCAGCGAGGCAGCGACCAACAAGTAGCGAACCCAATAAGTTCTGCTGCAATTTCAAGTTTTCAACTGAAGTTCGATTTCAACTTCTACTTCCAAGTATTTGATCATACTTTATTTAATTATTTTCTATTTTTATTCTTCCATTTTTCTTATCACAATCGAATCTAATAAGATGAATTGTATTACAAAAAATGAATCGAATTACAAAAAACTGAACCAAACCAAATTGATTCGATTTGGTATTCGATACAACAATCTTAATAATCAAAAACCAAAATAAAAAATCAAAACCGAATCGAATTATCGAATGCACGACCCTAATATTTCTTGGTTGGCTCGGGTGCCACACCTGGTACATACTCATGGTTGGCTTAGGTACTTACCTAGTACATGATATCTCTTGGTTGGATCTCGTACTATGCCTGGTACATATATCAGTTGGCTTGGGTACCACACCTTTTATGGGATCTATTATTGGTTGGCTTGGGTACCACGCCTGATACATATTTCATATCAATAAGATGATGTGTCGGCATTTGACCGCACATCTGAAATGCTTTTACTATGAATATTTGTGTGATCTTAAGTAATAATAGTGTGATTTTGATTTTTTGACATTGTGTTAGTTAGGAGATGTTCCAAGATAGAAAGAAAGTGAAATGGAGCTAAATGTAAAAAATAGTCGTGACAGCATCACTGACGGACCGTCAGACTTGTGACAGACCGTTAGTTGATTCATCACACGTGCAATAGGGAGATATTTCAGGCATCACTAACAATGACATGTGATGGGGAATATACCTCTTGATGATCCGTCATCACTAATGTCTCACCGACATGAGGTTGCCATATGTTCAGAAGTTCTTGACGGCTAGTATGACGGATCGTCACTCTTATGACAGGCCATCAGGACAATTGTCAGACGAGCCTCGAGAATTGCACTTTTTGCTTTTAAATTTGAATTTATTGGTAACTATAAATACTTTTTGTAGGGTTTTATTTTAGCATCTTGTTTTATCAAAGAAGACGATTGCTCTTGACTAAGTTTTGAACGAGAATTTTCAAGTTTATTGAAATCAAAGTATTGTATGTTTTTATATCTTGTAAGTATTTACTTCTCGAATGAATACAATTAAAGCATCCGTGCTAAACCCCAAAACCAAGGGTTGTGAGATCCATGATGACTTGACCTAAAATATGGGATTTTTATGGAATGAACTCTTCATTGTAAACATATATCTTATTAAATCTTTCCTTTGAATGATTTCTAATGATTGCAAATATTAGAATATACCCTAAATTTGACTTGTTTGAGTAGAAGGGTGAAAAACCTTGGAAAAGAGTTAATAACAAGATTCGGGGACTAGAACTCGTCTAAAAGTTGATGTTGTAGTAAGATTAACTACATGAGTTATTGTCATCGGAATGAGATAAACACTTTTAGTTCGGAAGAATGAAAGTGACATACATTTAATGTGGTTTAGAAACGATTAATTGTAGCGTATGATTGGTAAACTGTTATACTAAAGAATGCGAACTTTAATTCTATAATCTGCCAGACAAATGGTCAAGGACTCTTGGTGAACACAATCCTGTTAATTCTTTATATTCATTCTTAATCAAGTGAGATATTTGAATGTTCCTCGTTACAAATTGACTTTCAAACAATTTCCCAAAACTCCCCCATTTCCTATTTTATTCCGAAAGTAAGTAACTAATAGTTAAATAGCCACACACGGCTTAGTTTTCACCCTATTCCCTGTGGGATTCGACCCATCCTCGTTGGGTTCTATATTTGATGGCGACCACTTTACTCTCCTTAATTGAAGTGTAAATTTAGGCGTATCAATAGCTCAGATACCACACTTAGTACATATTTTATTGTTCCATGTGTGTTGATTCCGTGCATGGACTAGGTTTATTTATAGTGTTTTATTCATCACATGTTGGTCTATGAGTGATTGGATTTGGTGTATTTAAATGTTGGAATGAGTTTTTGGGTAGACTACGATTGCATGAAGATGCCGTAGTGATGTTTCAGGGATCCCTAGGTGGTTCAAATTACTTGAAAGGGGTGGAGAATCATGTATGTGTGATTGTTGTGATTTTGGACATGTCTCATGTGGCTGGTAAGTAAGGTTGTTGACTAGGAGGTTTGATTATTTCACTAGCTTGTTTGAGTGGTCTGGGACATATCTGATAAGATAATTGAATCAAGGTGGTTAAGTAAAGGTTTTGCAGGTGGTTCAATAAATTTACCAAGGGTCAAGGTTCGGGGTTGTTTGCATCAGACCTTAAGTGAAATGACAAACCGGTTAACAAAGATAGTTAGTAAAATTGAATTCAAGATTGGAATCAGTAAGGTAAATTATATTGTTTGGTAAGATGTGTAGGCTCGTGAAGTAACTATGTGATATAAGGGTTAAGTTATGATCTAATATGAGGGCAGAGTGGCCAAGATTTTGGAGTTGGCAGAGGAATGTTGTCGGGTGACTTGAGATAGAGTGTATGAGTTCTAAGGTAGTATTACTGGATAGTAAGGGTTGTGATTGAAGGACCAGGGTCCTAGTTATATCTCCAAGTTTTATGTTTCTTTGATTATTTGTATAATATTATGTGGTGGATTCAGGTCGATCAATGATACTTATTAGTACGTATTGTTTATACTGATACTACTCTTGCTATGTCACTTGACAGAGTCTGGTTGCAGGATTAGTGATGTTTCTGTAACACCCTATATTCTACGTGTACTAGTTCTATTTATATGACGCTTATAAATTGCCTGTGGTATAGTTATGGACTCAGTTTCCTATGCGACTGGTGACGATAGAATAGGTTTAAAGTTGTAATATCCCGTGCCTTCCAACACATATACGACTAAGTGAACTCAAAAACAATTCGAACTCGGAAAATGTGGTATTCGATGTAAAAGTCAAAGTGGTCAAGTGCGTATTAGTGCTACGGTCTTGTAAAGAAACTAAATTTGGGAAAATGGTGTAAAAATAAGTGAGGTGCTTGCTTGACTAAACTATGATAGTAGGTGACAAGTAGGTGATGCACCTACTTAGAATTAGTGGACTGCATTTTAAGTGAAAAGAGCAAGTAGGTGATGCACCTACTTAGAATAAGTGGACTGCATTTTAAGTGAAAAGGGAAAGGAGGTGATGCACCTACTTAAAAACTTGTGGCAGAACTTGAGGAGGTGATGCACCTCCTTTCTTAAAGTAAAGGACCATATTATTTCTCAAATTTACTAAGTGAAAACGTCCAGAAGGTACCTATAAAGCACTCAAGCTCATCACATCTCCTTCATCACTTATTCTCCAGAAAATTACTCCCAAGGAAAGCCATAGAAGCTCCAAGAGTTCTGGTTTACAACCTCACCATTAAAATCTGAAGGAAACAGGTGTTGTTAAAGTACAAGTTGGTAAAACATCTCCTATCTTAAGGAATTCAAGTTATAATCTGATTTAACATCAAGGTGGAGAGGACAACCTAAACCATGAAGAATCCAAGTCTTTGCAAGTGAGGTTTCTGTCTAGCAAGGTAAGCTATGGAAATTTTTATCCCTCTCTTGTTCTGGCATTGTTTGTGAAAGTTTGTATGTGTTAATAAACTTAGGAGTGTTGCCTCTATATGGTGTGAGCTTGGTAAATGTTCAGGAAGGATGTGCTTGTTAGGATAGCCATGGAGTGAAGTCCTCTTAAATTTTGATTGTGAGCTCGTTTTGAGCATCTTAAATGTAATGTTAGTGGGAACTAATGGGATGTTGGTGGGAAGCCGTGATTCATATTGCTACTTCCACATTGTGATGCATAGTGACTGTTTTGTGTAATGTAAAATAAGGAGGTGTGGCTGGATATGTGCAGAGATTTCATGGGAACTGGTTAGAGGATAGAACATTGAAAGTGTAGTGATACACCACTTAATTGATTGTTGCATGAGCTTACTTTATGCCATCCCTTTGTATACTGTTTTCCAAACGTTATGAAAATCGAGGAGTTTCGGAGGACCTTATAAGAAGGTTGTATACTATATGAAAAAAATTAGAGGAGAATGGGTGGAAGAA
>NW_006239185.1:799529-805641 GCF_000226075.1 Solanum tuberosum | reverse complement strand
AGTGGTAGCTCAGAGGCGAAAACCTAGCATGGGTCGATCCCAATTTGTGGAATTATGAGGACAGCATCCCAGGGGTTAAAATGCCTAGCATGGGTCATCCTCTTCTACCACTGATCAGCTGTTCATTTGTATCCTATGCCTTATCAAGATTTTAACGTACAGTAAAGTAAAAAAAAGAATGTAACATACACAATTCCACAAGTATAAGCAAAAGTGGTTTCTAATCCTTATCTATTGGTATTTGATTTCACTTGAGCTTTCATTTTACATATGGTTGTATTATGCCTTACATATTCAGTACATTCTTTCGTACTGACGTCCGTTATGGGGACATTGCATTCATGCTGCAGGTACAGGTACTTAACTACTAAATCTCCCCAATAGAAGCACATGATACTCAGCGGTTGCTGGTGAGCTCCAGGTTGATTCGGGGCTTTGCCGAGTCTTTACTATGCATATTTTCCTAGTTGTACAGTCATGGATTCCAATAGAGGCTTTGTAGACATTGTAAAGCTATCATCTGTATTCGTAATTTCACTTGTCACATGTATCGGTTCAGCTAGTCGACATGTATTGTATACGAAACTTCTCATTAGTAAATCTATTTGCATAGTAGTTTACTTCATCACAGGTCACTTGTAAAGCGTGTGTTCATATGGTACTTGTCCGCCTCACCTAGGGTTGGAGTGTGACAGTTTCTTAGGTGAAGATTACAATGATCCCCGACAGCTTCTACCACTCTTTCCTTATGGTTGGAGTTGTCTTATTAAATTCGAATCTTGCAATCTCTTAGAAGCTTTTGCACCTATTTAGACTAGTTCCTTGGGAGAGTTTCGTATTTTTCTCAGAAAGTACTTTGTTTAAATCAAGTGCAAGGGTAATTTTGTATTTAAATAGGGTGACTAGTTTATAATTGATCAGTTCCACATTTCATGTTATTAAATTTAGTGTAAGGATTCTCTTATGTAGGTGTTAGAATAGGTGCCCGCATGGCCCGATGGGTTTGATCATCACAGTTGACAAGACCAAAGTTCGAATATCTTTTTATAGTAATGGTGACTTGAGAATGCTTCAAATATATAATTATTTGTCAAGGACAACTTCAAACATTTTTAACGAAGTGATAGCCTTTTGACATTTTTTAACTCGAAAGTGAATATTATATTCCAATTGCAAATGAAATATTAAAATTTAAATATCTAAGGACATAGTCTATAATACACTTGAAGTGTGATACGCCAATGGATTCAAAAATAGAATTCCTTGAAGAAGAAGAAGAATAACAATAAGAAGAACAAGAAGTGGAAATGATTAAGGCGGACAAAATGATGAGGCAAGTGCTCTAAAAGAGTATTAATACATGATTCTTCATAGAACTTGGTAAATATTTAGACATGTGAACAACAATAACAATAACATACCCAGTGAAATTTTACAAGTGGGGTCTGAGAGGGTAGAATGTGTGCAAACCTTCTCACTATATCATGGAGGTACAAAGATTCTTTCTGAAAGAACATTGGCTCAATTACAACAAATGCACATACATAGAAGACTGAGACAATAAAAAAATAATAACAAGTAACAATGAAAACATACCAAGTAACAATCACTACAAGAAAAGCTGAAAGTACCAACGAAATTTACTAACCACCCAAATTAATTGGTAAATTGCTAACGGATTGCCCACAAATTAGGAACCAAAATTTCTTCAAGAACGCACCAACAGATTACTAATGAATTACCAACAAAATTTTACCAATAGATACATTATGTTGGTAAATATAGTGGGAAAAATAGGCGTTTAATTTAACAACGGCTTACCAACAGATTACCAATGATTTTTTTACAAACAAAAGTCATCCATTGGTAATTTACCAACGGATTGAAAATCAGTTGGCAAATAAGGTAGGAAAAAGTGGTGCATAATTTAGCAACAATGTACAAACGGATTACTAACATACTTTTACCAACATAAATATATTGTTGCTAAATTATCAACAAAATGTCAATATGATAGTAATTTACTTACAAAATTAATTTTGTTAGTTAATTGACCAACGTATTATGAGTCTGTTTGATGCAATCCAGATTGCCTCAAGGCTATTCATTCCCTAACATCAATGCTTTGATGGAGTATTCACAAGGATGGAGGCTGTTTGGCATACATGGATGATGAGAAGGGGGTTCCATGCCTTGCATGGGAACATATGCACCTTAATAGAGCTACCAGTTGGGCAAAACCATGCTTGGGTGATAACTTGGAGCATGGGAAGCCTAACGAAGAAAGGAGGAGCAAATGAATATGTTGCTCCATTGGGCGAGCTGACCTCCACTTCGGCGACTCGCCAAGCTACCTTGGCGAGGGTTCTAACATCACCTAAGGTCCCAAGGAGCTACAACTGGAAGTTCATCACTTGGCGAGCTGAAGAGCAATCGGCGCATCGCCCAATGACTTGGGCGATGACCACCAGATCGCCTAATGTCCAAACAGGCGTCAGGAGCAGGGTCTATAGCCAAGTGGACAGGAGGCCCATCGGCGCATCGCCCAATGGACCCCAAGACCACCGAAAGTTACAGCAAGCCTTCAAGGGAGAAGCCAAGGAGCAGGGTTCTCGGCGAACCCATTGGGCGCATCGCCAAGCCATTTGGCGAGCCCTACTTGGCTCACCCATTGGCCAGGTCACCTTTGGGACCATCTATGTAGTAATGCCTAAAACTATAAACAGGCCTTTAAGAGTTCATTTTAGAGGAGACTGATTTTGAATATTATGGTTGTAAACCTAAACTCCTTGTGTGAGTGTTTGAAAGATTGGTAAAGCTTTTGGTGAAACTTGTTTAGAAATGGGGGTTGCTTGGGATATCGATTCCCTCGAGGTCTTTGTAAGATTTAGGTGCTTCTTGTTGGATTAGCGAAAGGAGTCTTTGGGCTTAACATACCCATAGGTTGCTCTTTGTTTCCTCTTGTTGTGTCTATCTATTTATCCGGATTAGGTGCTTGTTAGGATCTAAATTGGAGGTTATTGGATTTAATACGTCCTTTAATTGCCAATTGTTTCTTATCTTGTATCTCTTCTTCTATCTTTCTTGTTCTCCGTTGTTTATTGTGATTCTTCTTGTCTGAATCGTATCATTTAGTATCAGAGCAAGACTTAGATTCATTGCTATGAATTCTAGTCTTGGGTTGTTACAAAAAAAAAGAAGGTCAAAAACATTTTTCTAGAAAACCTCAAAAATATTTTGTTGATTTGAGTCTTGTTTGAAGTTTCTAAGGTTAGATTAGTGTTCCCTAACCTTATTTGAGTTTAGATATGAGATTTGGTTAAGTTTGGAGCTCTATTGAAGAATCCACCATTGTTGGGTGAAGAAGCTTGAAGAACTCCAAATGGGTTTTCAGATTTAGGTTAAATTGGAGACTCTTGGGTATTGGGGTTTGATCTCTGTATCCTTAGGAGCTCATAGCTGAAATTTGGGTGAAAACGGATCAGAAATCCATTGGGTTTGAAAATTGGGTGTTCTTCATGTTCATGGTGTTCTTAATGACTTGAAGAAAGAAGACAAGTGGGTTTTGAAATCTGGAAGATTTGACAAGGAATTAAGTGCTAAAAAGTATTGGGGTTTTCCCTATATCTAAGAGAGCTTGTATCTCGAATTTTCTGAAATTTTGAGCTAAAAATCTTCGGGGTTTATTTTTGGGTCTTTATAGTTGTTCTTGAAGTTCTTGAAGAACATTCAAATCTTCAAAAGAGAGAGTTCGATCCAAAAAGGAAGAAAGAGAAAGTTCAAAAGAGTTTGTACAAAAGGAATTTACCTAAAAGGGTAAAGACTAAAGGACAAAGGAAGGGGGGGGGGGACCACATTAGGTCAATTTTTGAAATTGGGTAAGTGCAGCTTGAAGAATTTGGGCAAGTCCCGACTTGGATCGCCCATTCCACTCGGTGCCTCACCTTTTGGGCAGCTAGGTCGCCGAGTTGGACCTCATTTTGATGAAGCCACTAGAAATTTCGGCGAGCTAAGCCTTGGTCGCCGAATCCATTCAGCGCATCGCCAAACTTCCACCTAGATCGCCGAGTTTCCTTGGCGGATTGTCAAGTTTGGGGTGTCAATCTTCAAGTTGGCGAGCTGAACTTCACGTTTGGCAAAGAAAACAGGCCATTTGGCAATGGGAAACTCGTCTTATGACCCTTTTCATCTCAGGTTCTAATTCCTAGTTTCTTTTATTTTTTATTCTTGTTCGTTGTCACGAATCCTAAAGTGATTTTCAACTCGTAACTACTCTACTTGTTGACTATTGATTCTTGAATTCACTTCTTTGTTTGTGCCTTTCCTTTTCATGTTTTTTCATTTTATTTCGTAGTTAACTTCTTGATTCAGGTCTGTTTGATTTAATTGAGTCTTCCATTTTTCTTGAAACAAAAATCCACTTTGGCCAAGAGTAGAAATTGAGAGGCAATCAAAGGTGTGCAAACACGAATGATTGTGAGTTCATTTTTCTAACGCTAACGTTGTGTGCTGTTTTTGTTGAGTTGTCTTAATTGTTAGGTACCGTGGCAACCGGAAGTGAAACCCACCCACCTAAGGGGAAGGTTACTTTGGAAACTATCATGGAAGCGACCATGGATGTAAGTTGGACGATTGGGAGCATGCATGAGCGTTTAACTGCCATAGAGGATGAGCTATCACGAATGGATGAGACTTCGCCCAAAGAGAGAGAGTTAACACTACCATCGTATGTGGTAAGACAGACTATACCTAGGAAGGCCATGATCAATCATGAGCAAAGAGACAATATCTTCTACTCCAAGTGCCTTATTCAGAACCAAGTATGTGTCTTGATCATTGATAGTGGAAGTTGTGCCAACCTTGCTAGCACTGCCGTGGTGGACTACTTGAAGCTTCCTACCACTAAGCTTTCTAAACCATACACACTTCAACGGTTGAATGATGTGGAATTTAGGGTACATGAACAAGTGTTGATTAAGTTCCATATTGGGAAATATCAAGATGCAGTCCTTTGTGATGTGATTCACATGCAAGCTAGTCATGTACTACTGACGAGTCCACAAATTGGACTCATTTTGGGCTTTATTTTGATAGAAATAGTGTCCTCAAATGCTTATTTTGTCTCAATATCTGATTAAAACTCTTAAGTTTCAGGTATTTGAAGTTTTAGTGGAGGCATGGACACTTAAGTGCAAAAAGGAACAAAAAGGCTAAAAAAATGAAGAAGCTGAAGCCTGCGCTTCGCCAAGCACACTTGGTGACTCGCAGAAAGGACGCACTCCACCCTTTGATCCAATACGCGAAACCCTGAAGGAGAAGGATAAAAAAGGCGATGAAAGGAGCAGTTGGCGCTTCGCTGAATAGTTCCGCGAAGTAGTACTATACCGCCCAATGACACAGACTACGGCGACGCTGAAGGCTAGTGCAAGACGGCAATGAACTACATCAAAGGGCGAATCGCCAAGTTAATCGGCGATTTCGACTAACCTCGCCAAAAGATCGGCCAACACTATTTTTTGAAGTCTATAAATACTAAACTTGTTATTAATTTTTAAGGACTCGAACATTAATTTTAATTTCCAGAATAGAATAGTACTTTTGGGATATTTTCTCTCAAGTTTGGAGAGGGTTTTGGGAGACTTGAAGAAAGAAGGATTTCATCTTCCCCAAGTTGGAAGTAGAGTCTTCTCCATTCTTCTTCCTTTGCTTAAATTAAGGTTTAATTTCTTATACCCATTTGATTTTAGTAACAGTTTAAGTGTATTTTGTTATTTCTTGATGTGTGGCTAAAAACCCCATTCTTGGGGTGTGATTTAGCAAATATATGTAGATATTATTGTTGGGTCTTGCTTGCTGATAGGATAGATGTATTTTAATGGTGATTTCACCTAGTGGGTGTGGTTTAATTTAATCGGTTTGTAGTTGAAAATACAAAACCACCCATGTGTTTTCCGCTTGCCCAAGAGAGGCCGCGAAACCAAGACCGCTAAACTGATGGCCTAAGAAGTGGGTCGACATGAGGTTCAGCCGGAGAGGGTGAGCCTTAGTCCCATATCCTAACACTCAGCTCAATAGAGTGAGTGGGGTAAGGCATAGGCTGGTCTTCATGCGG
>NW_006239185.1:787507-799503 GCF_000226075.1 Solanum tuberosum | reverse complement strand
CTTCATGCTGGCAAATGGGTGTCAAGAGGAACACATTTGAAACGGGGTAAGTTGCCCGAAAGGGAACTTATTTCCATCTAAAGCTTAGCCTAGTCACTATTATCTTGCAAATTTCCTATCGAAGGCATTTACCCAACAATTTATCTCAACTTGTATTGCGGTCACACCCTAATAACTCTTCTCCTTTCTTGATTTTCTTGCTATTTTTGTTATTTTTACTACTTGTGACTAAACCCCCAAATCGATATTTGACACTTTTGTGTCACCCCCTTTTGATTTATTATGTTTTTAATCGTTAATATCTTTAGCTACTAGTAGTTAGAACTAAGTTTTTTTTTTTTTATCAATTCTCAAAACCATTCCCTTGGGACACGACCCCAACCTTTGGTTGGGTTACTATATTATCGACGATCGTAGACACTCATATTGTAGGTTAGTGTCATTGGTCACGATAAACATCAAAATGGCACCGCTGCCGGGGAGTGGTGTTATTTGAGAATTTTTAGATTAGTAGAATTTTTGTTCTTTTTAGTTGTAGTCTACTTACCTAACTCTTAGTTTTGTCGAGCTTGTTTGTGTGTTAAGCCAGGATAATGAGTATGCATGATGGAGATGGTGGACCAATGGAGCACCTCCCAGTAAAAGTGATGAGATTCAGGGATCACAACTTGAACTTCAAGCATCTAGAAGGAGAATCTTTTCATGAGTCGCGGCTGAGGTTTAAAAGACTATTGATACAATGCCCAACTTATGAAATCCCCGATTTAGTTCTACTGGAATGCTTCTATAGGAGTCTAAATCCCGGAAACATAGGGTTAATCGACCAACTTATGCCAGGTGGTCGTGAGAAATATCCCTATGAGACCGCAACCAAATTCCTTGATCTTGTGGCGAAAACCAACAAGGATATTGAGAAGGACCAGCAATTGATCATTTTGCTGGGTCAGATGGATAACTTGACCCAAAAGGTCGAGGAATTGGAGGTGATGTCCAAAGAGAAGAGCAAATGCAGACCACCTATTGAAAAGGGAGGATCTATGGACATTGAGAATAAACATATCGAAGATATGTTAGTAACCATTCTTCAAAAGGTAAATGAGCAAGATAGAGTGCTGGAGAAGATTAGAGAAAATGTAGAAGTGCTAAACCAGATAAGCGGTTCTCACTCTAGATCCATCCAACTAATTGAAACTCTCCTGGGTCATGTAATGCCTCATATCCATCAAGCACAAGGCAAGGGGTCGCCAAACGATGTTTTGGCTAACCCCAAAAGTGAAATTTAGGTGCTAACCCACGTCATGCCACGACGCTAACTAAGGCGCTGTTTGGGAGGCAACCCAAAGCCCTTAATTACTGTAATTCTGTTATTTTTGAAATAAAGGTGTTTTGATTTTGTAGGATTGGGCATGAAAAGTTTGTGAATAAGTGCAGGATGAATTACACAAGTCCAACTGGCGAATTGCCGACTAGATCGGCGACTGCTACCAAGACCGCCGTTTGGATCCTCACTTTGACTGAAGGTCCTATAAAACTCGGCGAGATAGATAAACACTCGATGGATCGCCGAGTAGCAAAGAAAATCCAACTAATGTCGCCAAAAGGATAAGATCTGGAAAGATTTTATAAAACCACTGGTCTGAACTTTCAACCTTTTTCATATTCTCTCACTCTCGATTTTCGCAAAATCACACCTACTTAGCATTTTCAGAATTTTCGCACCTCGTAAGTATTTTATCTGCTTTAGTAGTGCTTGGATTTATAAGAACCTGCTGCCTAGCATCACAGTTTTGAGCTAATCTGCCCAAAAGGTTGGTTTTCCAAACTTTGCATTTAATTATGATATTTATGCTCTCATTCCAAGTAACTTTATCCTAGGTCATGTGCTGTGCCTCCCTGATAAATTTAGGCTATTCAGCGTGCTGAGGCGAGCTCGCTGAATCACTTGGCAGTTCGCCTAAGGGACTTCATCTCGCTTTTAAATTTATACTATTTGTAGTCAGTGCTTTGTAACTCTAAGTCAAAAGCCATGATCTTCATACGCAGTCGGCGACTCGATGAAGGTCTCTTTAGTCGCCCTTTGTCTGCATTCCTGAACCTTTCTGCACTACATACTTCGACGAATAAAGCCGTGATCGCCAAAGCAACTTGGCAACTCGCCGATCTATCCGACGAGTTTGTATGTAATTGCATCCCTCTGAACTTGATTTAGTTGTTTTAACTTCCTCCGGATGATCCTTTGCAGAAATGGCTAGATCTAAAGTTGCAGGAAGAAGCAAGACACTTAGAAGTAAAACAAAAGGGATCACAATCAAAGAAGATGCAGACATGTTCACAAACAAAGTTGCTAAACTTTCCACAAATGGTGAAAAAGGGAAAGGCAAAGACAAGACCCTTGAATTGACAGATGCAAGCACTGATAGTAATGGATTTTATATAAATAACCCCAACCAATCTAAAAACAAAGATGTGGGTTTTGATAAGGAAGATATGCTAATAGCACAGAAGGCCGAGCGACGAATTAAGAAGCTGAATGATTCATCCAGGGCCAGGACGTACCAGCCTACCACTACTACACTTCCAGTTCCAAAGCAGGAAATGGTATTTACACCTCCAGTGCAAGGTCCTCCGCCCAAATCTATGAATCAAGTAAAGGCTGAAGGGTTGAGAAATGTTTTGGAGGAAAAGTGTCTGTCCATAGAAGGGGTTATAGACAGGCACCCATAGATAATGAAATGTTTGAGATACCACCAATTTCAACCTTCACCAAACCCCGTGGCCTTTATATTCCAAACTGGGTAAGAGAATTCTACAGTGCATACAGTGCACTAATACCCCAGCAAAAGCAACTAGCAGCAGCCTTCAAAGAAGTTGACTATGTGGTTGTCAGAGATAGAAGGGTGAAATGTGATAGTGAGGAAATCAACGCAGCCTTGGGCCTGTCCACAAACATTGGGGATCACTGTCAGTACTTGATTAGAACAAAGCAGCTGGATGAGATAAAAAAATAGTTAGCCCCACTAATTGCAGATGAGACTTCCAAGTGGTTGGCAGAAGGAGTTCCGATTGAAAAGAAAGAACTAAACATAGTAGCAAGGTTCTGGTTCAGTTTTATCAGCAGCGCAATTATGCCATCCCAGAATGAGTCAATCCTTCGCCTCGCCAAGGCGGCTTGCCTGGGTTGCGTAATAGAAGAAACTCAGATAAATTTGGGTACAATCATCGCTTCAGAAATACTCATGCGTGCAAGGCAGAGCCGAACCTCACTTTCATTCCGAGTCTTGATCACAGAATTACGCAAACAAGCCATAGTGCCTTGTGACACCAAGAAGGATGTGGAAGTGATACCCAAATCCTCTACTGATATTTGGAAGATCGAAGACGAGTACCTTAATGATCAAGTAGAAGGGAAGAAGGCAGTAGCGATGGAGTTAGTCAACACAGAATCATCGCCTGCAAAGACATCTCTACCTGCTCCGGCCCCTGGGCCTTCAAGTATATCCATTGCCACTGTTAATCCAGCTGATACTCCAGGTTCTTCTGTTGTTGCACAATCGCCAAGACCTACTACTGTTGCTACTGTTTCCAGGCTTCCACTCACCCTGGCGTCCCTACTCCGGATGGGACAGCTGGCTCTTTCTGCTGTTCGTCGAGTTGCTAGCCTAGAGGCCTCTGTTCCAAACATGATCCAGATTGCCTAAACTGATGCTATGACACCTCTGAGCACTACCATTGATGTCCTAGCAGCCAGAATAGTGGTGTGTAAGCACAACCAAGGGTTCACAGAGGAGGTGATGGCGTTAAAAGCTTCCATTGCTGAACTAAGAAAAGATGTAGACCAACTAAAGGCCACTAATGTGTCCATGGTCATTGGAACAGTAGAGATACCAGACATGCCTGAATTTCCTCAGAAGATTAATGGACATGGGGGTAGAACGAAGTAGGTAGACGACCATGAGTCAGAAGCAAAGACTAATGAAGCGACACATGAAGAGACTGAGGGAGCTCCAAATGAAGACTCGGCTGAGACGGATGAAATTATGATAGATGCTGCTGTGTAAGCTTCTTCAGGAAAATTTACTGCTGCTAGATCTGGTGGAGTTGGTCTTTCTGGTGGTCACTCCGAGTGTTGATTCCCAAACATATGAAGCGACCCATTAGCCAGGATCCCCTCTTTACCTTCTTCTCTAACCGTGTCTATCTTCAAAATCTTGGTTAATTTTATTTGCATTTGAGGACAAATGATTTTTATTTGTGGTGGGGTGAGGTTCACCTTTTGTGTGCTATTTGTGATTCGTGTTTTGTATATATTTGGGCTGTTCTGTTTAAAATTGTGTTTACACTGCTTTCGTGGATGTTTGAGCTTATGGCTCATTTTATTTAAAATTGCAAAACGATTTTAACCCTTCTGAAAAATTATTATTATTTTTCAAAGCCACCACTTGTGTTGAAAGTGGCTGTTCTCGTACAAATTTAAGTCTCAGTTTTGATCAATACCGATGACTTGAATAGTGCTCTCAATTGAACGAACATGAATGTACAGCTATGATGATGCCAAATGAAGTTGCATAAACAATATATGAACTCTTTGCATCATGTTGTGATTAGCCATTTATCGAATTGATTCTCTTGTAATGACCATTGCACACTAGCGAAAGTGTGTAGTCTTGTTTGCTCTAAGTGTCAATGCCTTGTGTGATTAGCTTGCTTTGAACCATGCATGAATAAACCTAGAATTTGCCCTGTTAGTCTGATTGATTTAGAAAGGTGTCCTCTTGAAATGATCTTAGGTAACTTTAAAGAGTGTGAGCCAAATTTGTCATATGCCTCTTTTGTGGCCTACCCGTGAGCGTGTGAAACTCTTTTGAACACCCTTTGAGCCTTACCTTTATTTGGAAGAACATTGATGAACCCTAGACCTTACTTGACCCACTACCTATAATCCTCTTGATGTAAGTCGGAAAAAGAGAAGTCAAGAAGTGCAAGAAAAGTCCCTTTTAACCCATGGTGTTGCAGAACGATGGAAAAAAAAAACTGTGGAATAAAGTACAAAAGAAATTGGGTTTCCAAGAAATCCATGGAGGTGAATAAAAAGATGACTTAGAAGCACTAGAAAAAGAATTGATAAATTAAAAGAAGAGAACGCTTTGAGAGTACCACATCTCACGAGAAAGAAGTCACTGAGCCTAAATGACCATACCTTTGCACTCATCCCCATTACAAGCCTTAAAAATACCTTTTTGTATATTGAGTAAGCCGAATCAAAAGTCAATTGGAAAATAAGGGCAAACCTATGGGTGAAAACATGCACTGTGTTCCTCTTTTTTGAGTGTGAGCGTTGCATCTGATTCCTGGTCTTGAATTGATTAACCTCTGTGTGTAAATATGGAATCATCTTTTATGTGCGGGCATTGAGATACTTTTTGTTGAGCTTGAACTTGCACAAGTAGCAAGTATTGCGAGCATGAGAATCTTTGGTAATGGTGTGTCACAACTTGTATCTTTGAGTACACAATTGATCCTTGCATAAGTAAATTGAGTCTTGTTGTGTGCATTCATGATTGAGTCTTGTGTAGCACTATTTGAGACACCCTTTTTGAACTACTGAACTTAAGTTTGCTTGTGGAAAAGCAAAAGTTTAAGTTGGGGTGTTGATGAGTCCACAAATTGGACTCATTTAGGGCTTTATTTTGATAGAAATAGTGTCCTCAAATGCTTATTTTGTCTCAATATCTGATGAAAACTCTTAAGTTTCAGGTATTTGAAGTTTTGGTAGAAGCATGGACACTTAAGCGCAAAAAGGAACAAAAAAGCTGAAAACAACGAAGAAGCTGAAGCGCGTGCATCGCCAAGCACACTTGGCAACTCACCGAAAGGACGCACTCCACCCTTTGTTCCAGTACACGAAGCCCTGAAGGAGAAGGATGAAAAAGGCGATGAAAGAAGCAGTTGACACTTCGCCGAATAGTTCCGCGAAGCAGTACTATACCGCTCAATGACATAGAGCATGACGACGCTGAAGGCTAGTGCAAGACGGCGACAAACTACACCAAAGGGCGAATCGCCAAGTTAATCGGTAATTCCGACTAACCTCGCCAAAAGATCCGCCAACACTATTTTCTGAAGTCTATAAATACTAAACTTGTTATTAATTTTTAAGGAGTCGAACATTAATTTTAATTTTTAGAATAGAATAGTACTTTTGGGATATTTTCTCTCAAGTTTGGAGAGGGTTTTGGGTGACTTGAAGAAAGAAGGAATTCATCTTCCCCAAGTTGGAAGTGGGTCTTCTCCATTCTTATTCCTTTTCTTAAATCAAGGTTTAATTTCTTATACCCATTTGATTTTAGTATCATTTTAGGTGTATTTTGTTATTTCTTGATGTGTGGCTAAAAACTGACATTCTTAGGGTGTGATTTAGCAAGTATGTGATAATATTGTTGTTGGGTCTTGCTTGCTGATAGGTTAGATGTATTTTAATGGTGATTTCAACTAGTGGTTGTGGTTTAATTTAATGGCTTTGTAGTTGCAAATACTAAACCACCCATGTGTTTTTGGCTTGCCCGAGAGAGAGTTCGCGAAACCAAGACCGCTAGACTGATGGCCTAAGGAGTGGGTCGACACGAGGTTCATCCCGAGAGGGTGAGCCCTAGTCCCATATCCTAACACTCAGCTCGAGAGAGTGAGTGGGGTAAGGCGTAGGCTGGCCTTCATGCGGTAAATGGGTGTCCGAGAGGAACACATTTGAAACGGGGTAAGTTGCCTGAGACGAAACTTATTTCCATCTAAAGCTTAGCCTAGTCACTATTATCTTGCAAATTTCCTATCGAAGGCATGTACCCAACAATTTGTCTCAACTTGTATTGCCGTCACACCCTAAGAACTCTTCTCCTTACTTGATTTTATTGCTATTTTTGTTGTTTTTACTACTTGTGACTAAACCCCCAAATCGATGTTTGACACTTTTGTGTCTCCCCCTTTTGATTTATTATGTTTTTAATTGCTAATATCTTTAGCTACTACTAGTTAGAACTAAATTTTATTTTTTTATCAATTCTCAAAACCACTCCCTTGGGACATGACCCTCAACCTTTAGTTGGGTTACTATATTATCGACGATTGTAGACACTCATACCGTAGGTTATTGTCATTGATCACGATGATCATCAACTACTCGGGAGACCCTGGAAACACAGCCATGCATCCACACATGATGGAAGGCACAACACGTACACCGTCATGTCAATGGGTCATAAGTATGTCCTTAAGCCAATGTCACCATCCCATGTCATAGAGATGTATCGAAAAATGGATGAGTTGAGGGATAAAAAGAGGAAGGAGGAAGGACATGTGGAGGCTGAGGCCTAAGGATAAGAAGAAAGGAGGGAGTTGAAAGAAAAGGCCAAGTTGTTATTGGCTGAGCATAAAGAGATAAGGGAGGAAGTGGAGTCGAAAGTGAATTGATCCTTAAGGATCATGAGTTGCAAGCTAACCCATCTCACTCTTCCCCTCCCCATTCTATTTCTTTCCTTTTGCAGGATCCTCGTGAAGCCCTTTCAATGGATACACTTGTGGGCTGTCCAAACATTCCTAAGGGAGTGTCAGTTGAGCGTAAGGAAGATCTTTCTTGCGGGCATCAAGGTACAATAGCTAAACTTAGCACTTTTACCATTTCAAATGAACAAAGTGTGAATGGTAGTTTGTCTTTATGTGAGCCTATTGATTCTTTACCATGTGTTGATAATGTGCTTGTTGAGAGTGTGGATAAACTAGTTGATCCTATTGATGACCGAATTTATTCTTCTAGTAAGATCGATTTGTGTCCACCTAGTGTTGACACCTGTGTTTTGAATGTTAGTTCACTATCTTTTGATAATTGTATTGATCAACTTGCTTGTGAGTGTAGTGCACTGGTTGAGGGTTCTTGTAATGTGATTAAGAAACCTCAATTTGGTGATACTAATGAAAATGTTGATCATTTGAATAAGAGTGACTCTTTGAGCATATCTTTTGTAGCAGATCCAATTGCTTGCTTTGCTCATAGAGATCATGTGCTTGAAAATGCTTCGAAAACTGATATATGTCTTTTTGAGGGTGAACTTGCTTGTCTCAATTCTTCCCTAGTGGTTGATCAACCCCTCTTCAAGTACAATATCATATTCAAAGATGATGAAATCACTCCTAGTGATGTACCTAGTAGTGTGAATCTTGAGAGTAGTGTAGTTCTTAATAACTATACTATCTATAGCAGGCTTTCCCTCCCAAAGATGGAAATCTCTTCTTGGAAGATGAGAGTACTCTTGTAGGGAAGGAATGTGATGCAGAGGAAGGTGGTGTTTGTTTCTCCATTACCTCTTCTTCTTGGTGTGTTTCAATTATTAATGGTATGACTCATGAGTTTGAATCTATTAGAAGTCATACCCATGAAGACACCCTAGAGGAAGTAGATTTAAGAGACACCTTTCTCTATTACTTGTTTACATATGATGATGCTCATGCTGTTGAGTGGAGTGTGTTATTGGGAGGAATGAGTGCCTACCTGATAAATGGAGGAGCACTTGATCCAGTTCTGTGGACCTTCTATCCTTTTGATCCCGGTGGATGTTTGAGGATATTTGAACTGGTGAGAGTATCATCTTTAAGGTGGTATTACCATGATGATGAAAATAATAACTATTGTCCTTGTCCTCCATCTGTGGGCTTCATAACCATGACAATAGAGGATGTTTGGTTGTTCCTTGAGTTTGAGTCTCCTCGGTTAATTGTTTTACGTGTTAACCTTTGTACTACCCATCATGCTAAGAGGATAAGTTCCTTGCTTGTGATCTTTATGGTTTTACAAGGTCTGGATTCGAGGACTCAATTTTATCTACTTGACATAAGGGAGGCCTTGTGCTTGTTTGAATGTGGAACCAATGAGAACTCACATATGAAGTTGTTTAAGTGTATTGGTTCCTTTGTTCTACCCCTTTGTCAAAGTCTATTAGGTAGCCAAGTATCTATTACTTTGATGGGTTACTAACCCTTTGTTGATATTTGTGATGCTTGGTTATATGTTAAATTTGTGCATCCTTGGCATGGTTATGAATTTGTTATCGCTAACGCTAACCCTCATGCCATGAGGATCTTGTTCTTGTTTGCTTCCCCTATGGTTTTGCAAGGTATGAATTCGAGGACGAATCCTTTTCAAGAAGGGGAGAATGATGCAATCCAGATTGCCTCAAGGCTATCCATTCACGAACTTCAATGCTTTGATGGAGTATTCACAAGGATGGAGGCTGTTTGGCATACATGGATGATGAGAACGGGGTTCCATGCCTTGCATGGGAACATATGCACCTTAATAGAGCTACCAGTTGGGCAAAACCATGCTTGGGTGATAACTTGGAGCATGGGAAGCCTAACGAAGAAAGGAGGAGCAAATGAATATGTTGCTCCATTGGGCGAGCTGACCTCCACTTCGGCGACTCGCCAAGCTACCTTGGCGAGGGTTCTAACATCACCTAAGGTCCCAAGGAGCTACAACTGGAAGTTCATCACTTGGCGAGCTGAAGAGCAATCGGCGCATCGCCCAATGACTTGGGCGATGACCACCAGATCGCCTAATGTCCAAACAGGCGTCAGGAGCAGGGTCTATAGCCAAGTGGACAGGAGGCCCATCGGCGCATCGCCCAATGGACCCCAAGACCACCGAAAGTTACAGCAAGCCTTCAAGGGAGAAGCCAAGGAGCAGGGTTCTCGGCGAACCCATTGGGCGCATCGCCAAGCCATTTGGCGAGCCCTACTTGGCTCACCCATTGGCCCATTTCGGGTCACTTTTGGGCCCATCTATGTAGTAATGCCTAAAACTATAAACAGGCCTTTAAGAGTTCATTTTAGAGGAGACTGATTTTGAATATTATGGTTGTAAACCTAAACTCCTTGTGTGAGTGTTTGAAAGATTAGTAAAGCTTTTGGTGAAACTTGTTTAGAAACGGGGGTTGCTTGGGATATCGATTCCCTCGAGGTCTTTGTAAGATTTAGGTGCTTCTTGTTGGATTAGCGAAAGGAGTCTTTGGGCTTAACATACCCATAGGTTGCTCTTTGTTTCCTCTTGTTGTGTCTATCTATTTATCCGGATTAGGTGCTTGTTAGGATCTAAATTGGAGGTTATTGGATTTAATACATCCTTTAGTTGCCAGTTGTTTCTTATCTTGTGTCTCTTCTTCTATCTTTCTTGTTTTCCGCTGTTTATTGTGATTCTTCTTGTGAGAATCGTATCACTGTTGGTAAATTTGCCAACAAAGAATCCTGCTTTGTTGGTGAAGTTGGGCTAACTAATTTATTTTTTGTTGGTAAAATACCAATATGATAGGTAATTGTTGCTACATTTTCCTAAAGATTCTTGTTCCATTCTTATAAAATTTTTCAATAATTATTTTTTTAATAAATTGCCAAGAAGGATATTTATGTCGTTAGCAAAATTTTCCAAAGAATCTTGTATTCGTTGTGATAAAAAAAAGATGCAAAATAAGAGATACACTTTTGAAAGAATTTCTCTTTCGTCTTGTTAATTAATATTCATATTAGCGCCTCCATGAAGTTGAACCAACACCCATGAAGGTTCACTGACACTTAGATGGTCCCTGAAGCTTCACACGGGCTGTGAATAAGTTGTCCGTGAAAGGGACCCATCAGTTTTTAAGTCCTTTATCAACTTCAAACGATGATATCACTCAGAACAAAATGAACTAGGTGTCCCATGACATATCAAATTAAAGGTTTTTGAGTCCTCTTTCCAACGCCACCAAGTTCTCCTCATTTCAAGTTTGGAGTAAAAGATTATGCCCGTTTTAGTGAAGCAATGTCGGGCAGGTGAAACTTGACGACCGACTAGACGGCCTGTGAACAGTTTCACGGACAGTGCAGATTCATACCGTTTATGAAACCTCTCGTTTAAGGCACTTTTCTGTTTTAAAGGCTGGGGTCATTTTGTTCTTTCCCCTATGCGTTTAGTACTTAAACAACGTTATTTCAACCCGTATTCTAAGTCTAAACCACAATGTTTTACACCTAATTAAGGGCTTAGAAAGTGTAAGGCAATTATTTTTACGTTCATCAACACTTCAGGACATTAGAGCAAGGTTTCAAAAGGATAAAATCTAGCTAGGGTTCAAGCGTTCTTCGAGTTTCATCGATTTCGCCAAAGAAGTTCGTTCTTCCAGGTATGTAAGGCTATCATAGTGTTGGACTAGTTCATCCTCACTCCCAACATCTACTTTCAAATCAGTAAAATAGTAACCTAGGGTTCTATCCTTAGATTTGAGTATTCTTCAGATGAATTGATGTTGAGTTTTGAGTTCCTGATTTTTGAATTTCTATTCCTAATTATTGAATTGTCGTATATTGTGTATTGAGATTGCTGGAGTTTATTGTTCATATCCTTTTTTCAGCATGAACCCTATACTTGAGTATTCATTGAGTTCTTACTGGTAATATTTTAAACAAAACATAATTGTTTTAAACTGAGTTTTTGTGAAAGTAAAGGGAAATTTGAGAAAGAGTGTTAACCAAGATTTGAGCAAGAGTATAAAGGAACTAAGTATTGCCAAATGTATCACTTTTTAAATTGAGAAAATAGAAACTTTATTTCTATAACACCTTTGTAACGACCCAAGAGCACCCCCTAGTCGTTACCGACGTATTCGACCTCGAAGAGGTCTTATACAATCCCTTAGCATTCGCCATAGCATGTATCAGAGAATAAAATCATGGAATGTTTAAAACTTTTACTATGGAAGTTCAACTTCACTTCATATATGAAAAACAAAATCTAACTTCGTCAAAATGTACCATCTAGAAATAGAATTATCGAGAATGGGACTTAGCCCTTACATCAATAAGAATTCTTAAAATAGGAAAGTACAACAATGTCTTTCAACATAAGAAAAAAACTAAACATAAAAGCTAGATCATAAGGTCTTGTCCTCGGACTTGAGGACTCACCAACTTGGGGAAGC
>NW_006239185.1:782245-787030 GCF_000226075.1 Solanum tuberosum | reverse complement strand
CAATGTGCAATGTGCAATGTGCAAAAGAAGTCCCATACCCTCCCTTACACTATGTAAAAACCTTTAAGAAAGACCTAGTAAGAGTTCACACCTTTCATACCTTCATTTACTTTTACATTAGGGATATTGCTTCTAGAAACCCAAACTTACTAAACGTGGGAGTTTCCATCTCATGATACAACACATATCTTGTGTAATCCAGACTTGGTAAACATGAGGAAACCCATGTGGGGAGCCGAACTTACTAAACGTGAGATCATCATCTCATTTACATGCCCTTTCGGTGCTAAGCATATAATTCCCTTTTGTAATCATCTTTAGTCATCACATAAGTTCACATTAGCCTTTACTAGACTCTTATGTAGACATCTTACCATAGTAGCTCATATGTGTTCATAAGTGAGTAACAATCCTTTCACTTTAGAAACACTTAGCAAGTGAGTAAACCTTTCACTTTACATTACATTATAATCATGAGAACTACCTTTCAATCATATAGCAATCATACTATAATATACATACATACATACTTCATAGCTAATTCAAGTGTAGAGGGTTAAGGATGAGGAAACTAGGTCATCAACACCACACCAACACATTAGGTATAGCATCATTACAATCTAAGCAATTCACCTTTCATACTTGAGTTCAAAGAAGAACCAACCTTCATACCTTCTTGCCCTTCATGGGACATCCATACTTCAATTACCAAACAATTCATAACCAATACATAATACAAGGTAATTCATGAAGTAATAACAGAATTAACATCAATATAAGCAATTGACATATTGCCTTCATAGCCTTCAAGGCTTCATTCAAAGACTCAGCCCTAATTTCATAGATATTATACAAAACCTATGGTAGAATCATCGTACAAACATGAGTTACATAACATCACATTCAATTTATAGCCTTCAATCAATATCCAACACAAACTAGAGTTAGAATTAGGAAAAGAAGGAGAAACATGGTCTCATGGAGAATTCTTCAAAAAACCACCAATACAACATAAATTCATCCATGTTCATATAACATCAATCAAAAGTCAGTTTATAACATCAATTTCACTTTAGAAAGAAGACCCACGTTTTTTGGATTGAAACCTAGAAATTGGAGATTTTGAAATTCATCTTGAAGGGGCCTCTTGGGGAAAGGAATCCCAAGAGTGATAAGCAACCATACCTTATTGACGAATTAACCACGAAAATCCGAGTTGCAACCTTGTAGAGTTTGGTCTTCTTCTTGAAGCTCCAATTTTCTTCAATGGAGTTCTAGAGAAGAGAGAGAGTAGAGAGAAGGAGGAACTTTAGGTTTTAATCTTTGGGGTTTTGTGGTTGAGTGATAAAAGTGAGGTAAATTGATTAAAAAATCATTATATACAGGTCCCCTAAAGTACCCTAAATACCCATCACTTAGTTAGACTCTTTAATGAAGTCAAAATCGATTTCTGAATTTCTGCATTTTCATCGCGGAACAAGTTCGCGACGCGGAGCTGTTCCCTGAAGATATTTGGAATTAAATTTTGAGACAGTAGAGTCCGCGATAGGACCGCGTCGTGAACTAACTTTTTTGCTCCTTGGGGGAGCTAGTCCGCGATGCGGAGCTATTCCCTCCAAGTTCAATTTGCAAGCTGCCTTGGCAGCTTGCTTGGCGAAGGTTGGGGTCCTCCTCGGGGTCTCTTAGGGTGGCCCCGCGGCATCATATTCAAACGTTTTGACCCTATAAACATATATTTACCTAATTTAAACCTTTTTACAAGATTATACCATCATACGACACTCCCAAACCTGCCCAAAACCTAAGGACACACTAGAAGACATTCTTCTCTAGTTTCCGGATGTCGTGGTCGTTTCTTGACGTTTATACTTTTACTCTTACAAACCACGTCAATTGCATTAATTTAGGTTTAGAAACATCATTTTAACTATTTTTAAGTCATTATTCATAAGATGAGGCTCAAACTTAAGTCATAGAATTTCCCGGGTGCTACAATATCCCCCCTTAGGAATATTCGTCCCCAAATGTCACTTGGACTTCTTTCTAGGGAGACAATGACTCAAACTAGCAGCACAACAACCACTCACAACAACAACATCATATCATCATATCATTTAGGAATTTAATCCACAACATCACTATGCTCAAAACTCTTTACTTCACATAAGTATAGCAGGAACTACCTTCTCCATATTCAATGAGCATCAACATATATATATTAAGCAATCAACAAGGCATTTCTTTAACAAGACAATATCAAGTATGCTCATTACAATTCTCATGAAGACAACATCACACAATATCTATGGGTGCAATTTCAACCATGAAGAAACAAAATTCATGAAAACTCACAATACAACTTAAGCATGAATTTTCACAAAAATATGCATATACAAGGAAATCATGTCATAATCATCAACACACATGATTTTCAATTTATACTAAATTAAGAGAGACTACTAACCTCAACTTTGGCTAGGAGTAGGAGGAAAAAGATGAGGGTAGCGGGACTTCATGTCGGCCACGGCCTCCCATGTTGCACCCTCAACTAGGTGGTTTCTCCATAGGACTTTTACGGAGGCAACCTCTTTATTCCTCAACTTCTTAACTTGAAGATCTAAGATTTCGATCAGAACCTCTTCATAAGAAAGGTTCTCATTCACCCCTAAACCTTCTAGACGGAGAATGGACACCGGGTCACCTATGCACTTCTTTAACATAGAACTATGGAACACCGGGTGAACCGGGGCCAATTCGATGGGCAATTTCAACTCATAAGCAGTCTTTTCGACACTCTTCAAGATCTCACAAGGCCCAACATACCGGGGGATAAGCTTCCCCTTCTTACCAAACCTCATCACCCCTTTCATGGGTGAGATCTTCAAGTAGACCCAATCACCTACTTCAAATTCAAGATCCCTCTCTCTATTATCGGCATAAGACTTTTGCCGACTATGAGCTGTTTTCAACCTATCCCTTATAAGTCAAACTTCTTCCGTAGCCTCATAGACTACCTCGGGACCAAGAAGAGCAAATTCACCTACTTCAAACCACCCAACCGGAGATCAACACCTTCTACCATAAAGTGTTTCAAGGGTGCCATATAATCGACATCAATATAAGCAATTGACCTATTCCCTTCATAGCCTAAACCACCCAACCAGATATCGACACCTTCTACCATACAGTGCTTCAAAGGGTGCCATAGCAATACTCGAGTGGTAGCTATTGTTGTAGTAAAATTCTATCAAAGGTAGGTGGTCATCCCAATTACCTTTGAAGTCAATGACACACGCTCTCAACATGTCCTCTAGGGTTTGGATGGTGCATTCCGCTTGACCATCCGTTTGAGGGTGAAATGCGGTACTAAGTTTCACTTGAGTACCAAGCCTGCTTTGGAAAGACCTCCAAAAATGGGAAGTAAATTGGGCACCTCTATCCAAAATAATTGACAACGGGGCCCCATGCAACTTCACAATCTCCTTAATATATAACTTAGTATAATCTTCCGCCTAATAAGAAACCTTGACGGGAAGGATAACCATACCCTATAGATGAATTAACCAACAAAATACGAGTTGAAACCTTGGAGAGTTGGTCTTCTTCTGAAAGTTCCAATCTTCTTCAATGGAGTTCTTGAGAAGAGAGAAAGAGAGAGGGTAGAGAGAAGGAGGAAGTTTTAGGTTTAGATCTTTGGGGTATCCTTGGTGCTCGGCTTTGACTTGCTGGCAATTTGAGCACCTAGCCACAAAATTTGCTATGTCTCTTTTCATTTCGTTCCACCAATAAATCTCATGTAAGTCACGATACATTTTGATAGCTCCCGGATGGATGGAGTATTGGGACCCATGGGCCTCCTCTAAGATTTTCCCTCTTAGGCCATCCACATCTGGCACACATAACCTCCCTTGGTGCCTAAGCACCCCATCTTCTCCTTGAGAGAACAAGTTTCTATTGCTTTGTTGAGTACCGACTATCTTAGTTCCAGAAAAATAGGGTCAAGATGTTGCTTAGACTTCACATCAACAACAACTGATGACTCGGAATTATGATGGACCATGACACCTTCTTTTGGGGAATCTTCAAGTCGGACACCCAACCGGGCTAGCCTATGTACATCACGGGCTAACTCCCTTTTCTCTTATTGCACATGTGACACACTACCCATAGATATACGAGTCAAAGCATCCGCAACCACATTTGCTTTTCCGGGGTGGTAAATGACAGTATATCATAATCTTTTATGCTTTTCTGGGGTGGTAAAATACACTCATATCATAATCTTTCAAGAGTTCCAACCACGTCCTTTGTCGGAGATTCAATTTTTTTGGCTAAAAACATATTGAAAACTCTTGTGGGGTAAACACATCCATATGTACCCCATAAAGATACTGTCTCTAAATCTTTAAAGCAAAGACTACGGCGGCTAGCTAAAGGTCATGAGTTGGATAATTCTTCTCATGCACCTTGAGCTCATGCACCTTCAGTTGTCTCGAGGCATAAGTTATAACCTTACCATGCTGTTGCATGCGGACACAACCCAAACCCACTCGGGAAACATCACAATATACTACAAACCCTTCGGTTCCCTCCGATAAGGTCAAAACCAGAGCGGAGGTGAGCTTATCTTTCAACAATTGGAAGCTCTTTTCACAAGATTCCGACCATTCGAACTTGGACTTCTTTTGAGTTAAGGCCGTTAATGGAGATGCAATAGATGAAAATCCCTCAACAAACCTCCGGTAGTAACCGGCCAAACCCAAAAAGCTTCGGATGTCGGAAGGA
>NW_006239185.1:779560-782054 GCF_000226075.1 Solanum tuberosum | reverse complement strand
ACCAAGGAAAGCAACCGATCTTAGCCAAAACTCGCACTTGCTAAACTTAGTATAGAGTTGGTGTTCTTTGAGGGCTTGCAATACTATAGATGTCATCAATAAAGACAATAACAAATGAGTCTAGAAAATTTCTAAACACGTGATTCATAAGGTCCATCAAAAGTTGCCGGGGCATTTGTAAGATTAAAGGACAGCACTAAGAACTCAAAATGACCATATCTTGTTCGGCAGGCTGTTTTCGAAACATCAACACCTCTCACCCTAAGTTGGTGATAACCCGACCTCAAATCAATTTTTGAAAAGTAAATCGCTCCTTGAAGTTGATCAAATAAGTCATCAATCCTAGGGAGTGGATACTTGTTCTTAATGGTCACGTTATTTAATTGTTGGTAATCAATACACATACGAAGACATCCATTCTTGTTCTTCACAAATAACATCGGTGCACCCCAAAGAGATATACTAGGTTGGATGAAACCCTTATCCAACAAATCTTTGAGTTGGGCTTTTAATTCCTTCATCTCCGCTGGGGCCATCCGGTAATGAGGGATTGAAATGGGTTGCGTATCCAGCAATAAATCTATGCCAAAATCTATTTCCGGTTTGAGAGGAATCCCGGGTAAGTCATCAGGAAAGACTTCTGGAAAATCCTTCACTACGGGGACCGACTCCAAAGGAGGAATCTCAGATTCAAGATCTTTGATCCTCCAATATGATAGAGACAACCCTTAGAAATCAACTTACAAGCTTTTAGACATCAAATGATCCTTCCCCTAGGAACGGAATTTACTCCCTTCCATTCTAAAATGGGTTCATTAGGAAATTGAAACTTCACAATTCGGGTCCTATAATCTATGTACGCAAAACATGCATGAAGCCAATCCATCCCCAATATAACATCAAAGTCTAACATATCAAGTTCCACCAAATCAACCAAAGTGACTCTATTGGGCAAAGATATGGGACAACCCCTATAGACTCTTTTAGCAACTATGGAATCACCAATGGAGGTAGAAACCGAAAAGGGTTTATCTAAGACATCGGGAAGCATATTAAACTTCATAGCCACTAAAGGGGTTACAAAAGACAAAGTGGCACCGGGATCCAACAATGCATAAACATTTATTGAAAATACTTGCAACATACCGGTCACAACATGCGGAGAGATCTGTTGATCACCTCGTATACTGGTCACAACATCCTGAGAGCTCTCTTGATCACCTCGGGATTGGAGAGCATAGAAGCGATTCTTCTTAGGAGCATCGGGATTTGGGCCACTAGCTTGTGCTTAAGCATTTTTCCTTCCTTGAGCCTTTAGCATAGGGCAGTCCCTCCTCATGTGGCCGCTTTTACCACAACCATAACAATTACCCGTTCCAACTAGGCACTTGCCTTCATGTTTTCGACCACACTTTGTACAAATAGGCTTCTCAACATAAGGACCACCACCTCTTGCTTCTTGAGGCTTGGGGGTAGACACTTTACCTTTGTTGACCCTTGGAGTGTTAGGAGGACCTTGGTTGGAAAACCTCTTTTTGAACTTTGGCTTATCTTGGATTTCAAACCTAACCTTAGAAGAATTTCCATCATCGGCCCTTGACCTCTTCAATTCTCTACCAACTCGCTTAAGCTTTTGCTGCTCAATTTGTTCGGCATGAACCATAAGACGAGAAATGTCCATGCTTGGGATTACCATAGCCGACCTACATTCATTTACCACAGGATCGGATACCCCATAACAAATTTGTTCATTGTAGCTCTAGAGTCTGACACCAAAGTAAGAGCATTCTTGGATAATTGAGTAAACTTGAGACCATTCTACTTCACACTCATACCGCCCTTGACGGAGGTTGATGAATTCTTGCATTTTCCTCTCCCTTAGTTCCAAGGGGAAAAACCTATCAAGAAAAACCATCTTGAATGTAGCCCAACTTATCGGACCCGCTCTAATAGGTCTCCCCTCTTTCCATTGTTCATACCACACTTGTGCCACATCTTTGAGTTGATAGGCGGCTAACTCCGCCTTTTCTAGAGAAGACACACGCATAGACTCTAGAACCTTAAACAATTCATCAATGAACCCTTGTGGATCTTCTTCCACTTTGGAGCCAAAGAAAGTAGGGGGATTCATCCTTGTGAAATCCCTTATCCTAGAAGCAGTAGTTCTAGCATTGGGGTTCACTTGCACCCTAGCATCCCTAGCAACTTGAGTGGCCAACACATGAGTCAAATTATGAATAGCCAACCTTATCACAACATTAGACATAACCCCTTCTTCAATAGGAACTTGAGGGTTTTGAGGAGCTTGAGGGGGAACCGTCTCATTCACATTCTCCTCACCGGCCCTCCTCGCATTGCTTCTTCTTGTATGCATTGCCTATAAGAACTAGAGAAGGATTAGAATAAAAGGACTAAATAGATTTAAGACTCTTAGTCATGACTAAGGAATAACAAAAGAGTGAAAGTTCCTAAGCATCTCGTAGCCTCTCATTCA
>NW_006239185.1:777813-779465 GCF_000226075.1 Solanum tuberosum | reverse complement strand
AAGTACAATAATGTCTTTCAACATAAGCAAAGAACTAAACAGAGAAGCTAGATCATAGGGTTTTGTCCTCGGACTTGAGGACTCACCAACTTGGGGAAGCAACTCCAAGTGTCTTGAGAAGTAAGCTTGAATCCTCAACGGCCCGAACCTAAATGTTTGGGGAAAAGGGAGAAAATATGGGTTAGTACAACACACGTACTTAGTATGTCTACTATGCATAAAAATCATTGAAACATGCATAAAAGGACATTTTATTCAAATCATGCTTTTTGCCAAGTAAATCCAATATGCACATAATTAAGTATCATAGTCCAAACCAACATAATATCATCCCAACATAATATCATCCCAATCAATACTAGTGCAATGCAAAGAATAGAACCCCATAACCCTATTCAAAGCGAAGTATCACATTGAGCAACCTACTTCATGCATACATTCATAAGATCATATTTCATCATAACTTACCATATTCATAATGATCATACTTATTATATGTTCAACATACATAAATCATAATCATCATAATCATAAGAGAACACTACTACAACCATCTCTTAGAATCCCACAAGTGCAATGTCCCAAGAGAAGTCCCATACCCTCCATTACACTATGCAGAAACCCTGAAGAAAGCCCTAGTAAGAGTTCACACCTTTCATACCTTCATTTACTTTTACATTAGGGAAATATTGCAATAACCGACATAGACCGTGAGAGCTACATGGAATCCGATGTTCTACTCCTACACCAAAAAGAGAGGGTTAACACTTTCCTAAGGTGTACCTTCAATAGGAACTTGAAGGTTTTGAGGAGCTTGAGGAGGAACCGGCTTATTCATATTCTCCTCACCGGCCCTCCTTGGATTGTTCCTTCATGTATTCATTGCCTATAAGCACAAGAGAAGGATTAGAAGAAAAGGACTAAATAGAGTTAAGGAGATTGCTTCTAGAAACCCTAACTTACTAAATGTGGGGTTTCCATCTAATGAGACAACACATACCGTGGGTAATTTGGACTTGCTAAACTTGAGGAAACCCATGTGGGGAGCCGAACTTACTAAACATGAACAAGACTCTACTCGACGTTGTATCTTGTGACATAAATCCTACATTATTCTCAACCTTATGCTCTGATACCAAGTTTGTAACGACTTGAGAGCACCCCCTAGTCGTTACCGGCATATTCGACCTCAAAGAGGTCTTATACAAGCCCTTAGCATTCGTCATAGCATGTATCATAGCATAAAATCACGGAAAATTTAAAACTTTTACTTGGGAAATTCAACTTCACTTCATAGATGAAAAACAGAATCTAACTTCATCACAATGTACCATCTAGACATAGAAGTATCGAGAATAGCATGAGAATTACCTTTCAATCATATAGCAATCAAATCATAATATACATACATACTTCATAGCTAATTCAAGTGAATAGGACTTAGCCCTTACATCAATAAGAATTCTTAAAATAGGAAAGTACAACAATGTCTTTCAACATAAGCAAAGAACTAAACATAGAAGCTAGATCATAGGGTCTTGTCCTCGGACTTGAGGACTCACCAACTTGGGGAAGCAACTCCAACTGTCTTGAGAAGTAAGCTTGAAACACGGGTTAGTACAACACACGTACTAAGTATGGCTAATATGCAA